>NC_134909.1:2212220-2214720 GCF_041734735.1 Babylonia areolata
ACACTATCATACTCTGCTCCATTATTTACCCCCTCTTCTGTCCTGAACACAGATTTAAAATGCTCATACCACTGATCTAAAGTTATCTTTTCACTTGTTTTCTGCTTACCTCTACACGTATTCGATCTCACCTCTGACCAAAACGACTTATCATGAATAGAGTTGTTTAGTCTTTGCGCTTTTTCTTTCTTATACGAACTTTTCTTTGCCCGTATTAGTTGTCGGTATTCCTTTCTTGCCTTTACAAAGGCCAGTCGTTTATCTTTTATAGTTGTGTCTTCATCACATCGATCAGAATTTCCTATGGCTATATACCATTGTCTCTGTGAATTACTTTGGCTTACATTTCTACCGTATGTTTCCTTTGATTTTCTGAATGTGCTTAAAAGTTTACATGTTTTTTGCTTCGCTTCTTTGCACTCTTTATCAAACCAAGGGGCTTCTTTTTTTTACATGACCAGAATCAATCCTAACTTGCTTTTTCATACAACTGGCAGCATTAAGAAGGCAGTCAACAAATTTGGTCAAAGCTGATTCAGTATCTCTCTCAATCTCTTCGAGAGCTTGGCAAAGATCCGCTTCTGACTGTGGAGAAGAAAAGTTAGCTAAGAACTCCCCTTCCTTCTCCCTTGTCCAGCAAAGCTTTTCTCTCCAGATACCTTGCCTATCTTCCCTACTATCCATACTTACATTAGTGTTATCACTGCCCAGCATAACTGAAATTGGTAAATGGGTAGAATCAACCCTATCGATTATCTCAAAGGATAGAACCAAATCAAGCAACTCATTTGACGTAACGAAGTAGTCGATGACACTACTTCCCGTACTGCAGATATATGTACACCCATCATCAAAACCTTTATCACACATTCCGTTTATAACAGAGCAATGGAACATGTTACACAACTCAATCAGTTGTGATCCAAACAGATTCACTGTTAAGTCTTGTGAGCTTCGTGTCACATACACTTCATCTTGATATAGTGGGTCAAAACCTACTTCAGCCAAACCATTCAGACTGGCTGTTCGTGCGTTCAGATCACCACAAATGAATACGTAGAAATCTTCAAATGTTTCATACAGAGTATTGATACAGTGTTCCAGAGGTTCAATTCCGTAGCCATGTTGTAACAAATTATACACACTCGAATCACTAGGTGGTACGTAGGTTCCAATGAAAAATATATCTTTGAGTGTGCCTAAGACAGTCCTGTCTAACTGTAGACAAATCAGATTATCATACTCTAATTCCACTACTTTGATCTGCTCCCTCAGTTCATTTTTATATCCCACTACTACACCGCCTGATTTTCTCCCCCTTTGAGTTAATTTTCTTGCAAAAGAAGTCACACAAATGTAGTCAGAAAATTTATCTGATTGAAAACTAAAATCTACAAAAGTTTCAGTGAGGCAGAAAATGTCAAAAGTTTTAAGGAAGTCAACAAAATCAAAAGAGTCAAGACGCTGAAGCAACCCCTCCACGTTCCATGTTCCCACCTTTAGCCTCCTGCCTTCACGGTCTGTCTGTGAGCACCAGCCACTTCCCTATTGCTGTGATGCTGACTGACTGGAACCACCCTCACTGCCCTGACTCCCCCTGGAGTGAGAGACCGATGACTTCTGCCTGTTGCGCTGCAGTGAGGGGGGCTGGACTCGGAATCCCCCTCTACCTCGTGGGGCCCGGGCGTCACTGCGGTCGGTCCCTGGTCGTGACGACGGCTGTCGGTGCGGTCCTCTCTGTCCGCCACGGCTGTCCTGCCTCACCACGGTGGAGTACAGCCTGTTGTCCGCCTGGTCCTGGGTCGTGAGTTGGTCGGCTGCTGTGTTGTCCTCTGTAGACATCGGGTGGCCGCTCCTTGTGTCGGAGATGCAAGACCCATCTTTCTTCCCTGACGATGCTGCCTTGGCTACGTCTTTGCTATCTCCCCGGGGAACGGATGGAAATCTTCCGCCTTGAAAGTGAGGCGTGTCGCTGCCAAGTTTCACGATTTCGTTTTTCTTCAGATCGAATGTGAACACGCCATCATCAGTCCGAAGCTTGTCGTGTCTGATTACTGCGCTCTTGATGTTGTCCCTCATTTCTTTTCTCAGTGACAGCAGACCTTTCTGTTTGTTCCGGACTTTCTCTGACACGTCTTCTCTCACACAGAGTGGAGGATCATTTCCTTTCAAACACCCTGCCCTGGACATCACAAGCTCTCGGTCCTTGAAAGATAGGAACTTGACGATGACGGATGATTTTCCAAGGGGGTGTGCTCTTTCGATCCCGATGTCTGTGGTGATTTTCATTTTGTCCCTCATGACTGAACGCACCTTTTCTTCACACTGTTCCCACGATTCCTTTCCACCGTTCAACAGGCCACCGAAGATTAAGTTGTTTCGTCTGGAATGGTTTTCCAACCTGTCGATTTTTTCTTCCAAGTTCTCAACAAGATTTTCGAGCGTATCTTGATTTTCCTGTAGATTTTCGTAGTGTACAAACATAGCATCCACGTCATCT
>NC_134909.1:2222220-2237220 GCF_041734735.1 Babylonia areolata
GAACAAGGTCAGCCGTGACTGTCCTGGCCTCGAGATCGATAAGACTAGAGCGTCTGGGTACAATTTTAATGTCAGGACAGGAAATCATGTGACCATGATATGTAGTCAGAAAATGAACTCGTCGGAACAAGTTTGACGTTGGCGTAACGTCGGAGGAAAGTGTGATGCAGGGTATCAAACTACGGCGAAATGGTGACAGTTGGCATCTCAGTTTTTCCCTTGGCGGCCTCTTCAATGATTTCCACTTTTTTTCTCTCTTTCTTTATCTGTCTTTTTGTCTGTCTGTCTGTCGGCCTCTGTCACTCTGTCTCTGTCTGTCTGTCTCTGTCATTCTCTGTTTCCGTCTACCTGTCTGTCTGTCTATATCTCTGGCTCCATCTGTCTGTCTGTCTCTCTCTATCACTCTGTCTCTGTTTCTCTCTCCCTTTCTGTCTGTGTCACCGTCTTTCTATCTCTCTGTCTGTCTGTTTCTCTATCTTTCTGTCTGTTTCTCTCTCCCTCTCTGTCTCTATCACTGTCTCATTGCCTCTGTCTGTCTATCTGTCTGTCCGTCTGTCTGTCTGTGTGTCTCTCTCTGTTTCTCTCTGTGTGTATGTCTGTCTGTCTGTGTGTCTGTCCGTCTGTCTCACTGTGGGAGTACGTTGGAGTGTGTGAGTTTTTTTTTCCTCTGTGTGTGTGTGTGTGTGTGTGCGTGCATACGTGCGTGTGTATGTGTGTTTGTGTGTGCGCGGCGCGCGTGCCCGATTGTGTGTGTGTTTGTGTATGACTGTGTTCACATACAAACTCTCTCTCACACACACACACGAACACCTACCCCCACCACACACACGCACACACACACACACACCAACCCCACCTCCCCACCATCACATTCACACACACACACCCAAACCCAACACATAACAGCAAAACGCTTACCCCTAATCGCAGATACTTGAAGTAACGCGCCATGTTTTTCTTTCAAATAAAGATACGGCGGTGGACTTATCTGGGCGGAATTCCTCATACACATGCATGAAGAGTCTTTCAAAAATGAATCAGCTTTAGCTGAGAGATTCCAGAGCAGAGAGTAATCTTTCTCTGTCTCTGTCAGAAAGTCTCTGCTTCTTGCTCTGAGTGTCTGTGTATGTTTGTCTCTTTGTCTGTTTCTAGCTGTGTGTGTGTGTGTGTGTGTGTGTGTGTGTGTGTGTGTGTGTGTGTGTGTGTGTGTGTTTCTCTCTCTCTCACTGTGTCTCTGTCTCTGCCCCTCTCTGTCTGTCTGTCTCTGTCTCTCCCACTCTCTTTCTCACACAGCTGTTCTATGTCTGTCTTTAAAAAAAAACACAAACTTTCTGTCATCTCTGTCTCTCTCTGTCTGTCGCTCTGTCTGTCTGTCTGTCTCTGTGTCTGTCTGTCTCTGTCTCTCTGTTTGTCTGTCCGTCTGTCTCTGTCTCTCTGTCTGTCTGTCTCTGTGTCTGTCTGTGTCTGTCTGTCTCGGTCTGTCTGTCTGTCTCTGTATGTCTGTCTCTGTCTCTCTGTCTGTCTGCCTGTCTCTCTCCCTCCCTCTTTCTTTCTCTTTCTCTCTGTCTCTCTCTTTCTGTCTTCCTCTCGGTCTGTCTGTCTGTCTGTCTCTCATCTGTGTGTGTGTGCCATCTCTCTCCCTCTCTCTGACTCCACACCCCCCCCCCTCCCTCCCTCCCTCTCTCTCCTTCCTCCTAACCCCCGTCACCTCCACCCCTCCCCCTCCACCTCCCATCTGGTCTATCATCTGCATTATGTTTCCATAGCGACGGCCGCAAAAACTACATGCACAGCAACAGCAGCCAGGTGCTTGAATCATCATCATCATCATCGTCGTCGTCATCGTCATCATCATCGTCATCGTCATCATCATCATCGTCGTCGTCATCGTCATCATCATCGTCATCGTCATCATCATCGTCGTCGTTATCATCATCATCGTCGTCGTCATCGTCATCATCATCATCTTCATCGTCATCGTCATCACCGTCATCATCACCATCATCAAACAAAAGAAAGAGAGAGAGAGAGAGAGAGAGAGAGAGAAGGGGGGGGAGAGAGGGGGGAGGGAGAGAGAGAGAGAGAGAGGGAGAGAGAGAGAGAGAAGGTGAGAGAGGGAGATGGCGGGGAGAGAGAGAGAGAGAGGGAGGGAGAGAGAGGGGGGATAGAGAGAGGGAGAGAGAGAGAGAAGGTGAGAGAGGGAGATGGCGGGGAGAGAGAGAGAGGGAGGGAGAGAGAGGGGGGATCGAGAGAGGGAGAGAGAGAGAGAAGGGGGGGGGGAGAGGGGGTAGGGAGAGAGAGAGAGAGGGAGAGAGAGAGAGAGAAGGTGAGAGAGGGAGATGGCGGGGGAGAGAGAGAGAGAGAGGGAGGGAGAGAGAGGGGGGATAGAGAGAGGGAGAGAGAGAGAGAAGGTGAGAGAGGGAGATGGCGGGGAGAGAGAGAGAGAGAGGGAGGGAGAGAGAGGGGGGATAGAGAGAGGGAGAGAGAGAGAGAGAGAGAGAGATACAAAGAAAGAGGGAGGAGGGGAGAGAGAGAAAGAACATCAACCAAAACAAAAACAGCAGCAGCCCCTTGCAAACAGTGTAGTGGCAAACTTCGAAAAAAAAAAAAAACAACAACAAAAAACCAACAAGCAAACTTGCAAACAGCATACAAAGTTAACTCCAACCACGCCTGTATGATAATGATGGTGCTATGAGCCTCCCCTCCACCACCACCCCATCACCCCCCTCTCCCCCTCCCTGCTGGCACTTTGGATGATGGTGATGATGACATCATATCTACGAGGCCTGCCGACAACCATTTCCCCCTGAAGGACTCTCACTCCCTCATGCACACCCCCCCCCCCTCCTCCCCTTCCCACCACCACCGTCCCTTCTCCCCGTCTTATTCCTATCGCTCTCTCTCTCTTCCCCTCTCCTTCTCTCTCCCTCGCCCCCTCCCTCTCACCCTATCTCTCTCTTCCCCTCTCCTTCTCTCCCTCCCACACTAACCCCTCCCCCTCTCTCTCCTATCTCTCCCTCCCCACTCTCTCTCTCTCCCACACTAACCTCTCCCCCTCTCTCTCCTATCTCTCCCCCTCTCTCTCCTCTCTCTCCCTCCCCCCTCTCTCTCTCCTCTCTCTTCCTCCCCCGCTCTCTCTCTCTCCCCCACAATAACCCCTCCCCCCTCTCTCTCTCTCCCACACTAACCCCTCCCCCTCTCTCTCCTATCTCTCCCTCCCCCCCCTCTCTCTCCCACACTAACCCCTCCCCCTCTCCTATCTCTCCATCCCCCCGCCCCCTCGCCTATCTCTCCCTCCCCCCTCTCTCTCTCCTATCTCTCTCTCCCCCTCTCTCTGCTATCTCTCCCTCCCCCCTCTCTCTCCTATCTCTCCCTCCCCCCTCTCTCACTCCCACACTAACCACTCCCCCTCTCTCTCCTATCTCTCCCTCCCCCCCTCTCTCTCCCATCTCTCCCTCCCCCCTCTCTCTCTCCCACACTACCCCTCCCCCTCTCTCTCCTATCTCTCCCTCCCCCCTCACTCTCTCCCACACTAACCTCCTCTCTCTCCTCTCTCTCTCCTATCTCTCCCTCCCCCCTCTCTCTCTCCCACACTAACCCTCCCCCTCTCTCTCTATCTCTCCCTCCCCCCTCTCTCTCTCCCACACTAACCCCTCCCCCTCTCTCTTCTATCTCTCCTCCCCCCTCTCTCTCTCCACACTAACCCTCCCCCTCTCTCTCCTATCTCCCCTCCCCCCTCTCCTCTCTCCCACACTAACCCCTCCCCCTCTCTCTCTATCTCTCCCTCCCCCCTCTCTCTCTCCCACACTACCCCTCCCCTCTCTCTTCTATCTCTCCCTCCCCCCCTCTCTCTCTCCCACACTAACCCCTCCCCCTCTCTCTCTATCTCTCCCTCCCCCCTCTCTCTCTCCCACACTAACCCCTCCCCCTCTCTCTTCTATCTCTCCCTCCCCCCTCTCTCTCTCCCACACTAACCCCTCCCCCTCTCTCTCCTATCTCTCCCTCCCCCCCCCTCTCTCTCCCACACTAACCCCTCCCCCTCTCTCTCTCCTATCTCTTCCTCCCCCCCCTCTCTCTCACTAACTCCTCCCCCCCTCTCTCCCTCCCCCCTCTCTCTCTCCCTCGCTCTCTTTTACTATCTCCACCCTCTCTTCTCTCTCAACTCTCCCTCTTTCTTTCTCTCTCTCCTTTTCTCTCCGTCTCCCTCTCCCCCTCTTCCCCCATCCCTCTCCCCCCTCTCCCTCTCTTCCCACCCCCTCCCTCTCTCTCTTTGTGTCTAGTATGTAGAACTTCAGACTGATCAGGAAAAGGTCTTTGGGGGGAAAAAAAAAGGAGTGGATTTCTGTTTGGTCACATCTTTGAAAAAACAAAACAAACACACACACACACAGGGCGGGGGAGGGGGAAGGGGGGAGGGGGGAGGGGGGATCGTGGGGTGGGGGGGGGGAGGAGAAGGAGGTGGTAGAGGGGGAAACAGAACATCAACATGGCGGCAATTGTCTTTCGTTAAAAGGTGACAGACACCCCCTAACGATTACACCTGTCTCTCTTACATTCGCTTGTCGTCTGCCACAACGGATCACCCCCCACCCCCTCTCAGCCCCCTTCCAGCCCTCTGTGTCCCTCCCTCTCCCTCCCTCCTACCTTCCCTTCCATATACTCCCCACCAATGCCCCCCCACCCCCACCCCTCCCCCAGTTTCTTTCGTCAATAAAAGTTACCAGCAAAAGAGAGGCAAATCCAGGGTTTTTTTTTTTTTTTTTCTTTTCCTTAACTTTTTTTTTCTTCTTCTTTTACATCGTTCTTTTTGTTTTTCTTTCTTTTTAGGTCCTAGCTTCGCTTGCACGCTGCACAGGCGGCGTGACGTTTACAGTTTGCGTCACACAAGTGCAAATACGTCACTGTCAGACTGGTGGCGTTTGAAACGTCAGCGACAAACATATGACGGTGTGGTGTAGTGTCTGGAACAACGGAGATGTCACACGTGCACACACACACACACACACACATACACACACACGGGCGAGCGCATACACACGCATATACGCACGCACGCACGTACGTACGCGCGCGCACACACACACACACACACAAAGAGTCACACACACACACAGAGTCACAAACACACACACACACACACACACACACACACATATACATACACTTCCACTTTTCCCTCATCTAACATAACCTAAGTGGAAAGACGTTACATTGAAGGCTACTACAACTACTACTGTTTCTGCTACAACTACAGATTCTGCTGTTGCTGCTGCTACTACTACTACTACTACTACTGCTACTGCTGCTACCACACAGTAATTTAACATCATCTTCAACGTGTCTTCAGCAACTGGAGTTGTTGTGGTCATAGTGGACTTCCGCCCCCCCCCCCCCCCCCCCCTTTTTTTTTTCCCATGGCACTCATTTGACAGTGACCCTCCTTGAATTTCCTCCGATTCAGCCCATTTTTGAATTCTGTGAACTTGGTTTGTTTTCTCCATTAAGTTTCTCTCTCTCTCTCTCTCTGTCTCTCTCTCTCTCCCTCCCCCCCTCTCTCTCTTTCTCTCTCCCTCTCCCTCCCTCTCTCTCTCTCTCTGTCTCCCTCCCTCCCTCTATCTCTCTGTCTCTCCATCCCTCTCTCTCTCTGTCTCTCACTGGAGCTAAAACTAGAATATAATAAGGCTGTTTTTATGCACAAAATAGTAAGCGGCTACGCACCTCCTTCAATTATAAATAACTTCCCAGTAAATAACATAAGACATGTACATAAGTTGCATATACCTCGTCCAAATCTTGATCTTTTTAAGTCCAGCCTAACTTACAGCGGGGGGACGTATTGGAATAATTTACCATCACGTTTAAAAAATATTACCAACCACAACAACTTTAAGCAAAATCTAAAAATGTACCTATTCACAAAAATTGACGTCACCTGAAATCCAACATTGCTTTCGACAATTTGTGAGTTCCCTATCACTCTCTCTTGAGTGGGTGCATTTGTGTGCGTGCGCGCGCGTGTGTGTGTGTGTGTGTGTGTTTGTGTGTGTGTATTTCATGATTTTTTTTTTTCTTCTCTTCTTCTTCCTTTTGTGGAATGGCCTTGAATTGTGAAATAATGGTATATTTTGATTGTGTTTTGATTTTGTGCTCATTTTCGCTTTTTTAGCTTTATTCCCTCTTTAGGGCGAGGGCTGGATGTAAAAAAGCATATTACTTGCTTATCTGTTACCCTCGATAATAAAGATTTTGTCTTGTCTCTCTCCCTCCCTCCCCATCTCTCTCCCTCCCTCCATCCCCCCCTCTCTCTCTGTCTTTCCTTCCCTCTCTCCCCCCTCTCACTCTCTCTTTCTTTCCCTCTCTTTCCCTCCCCCCCCCCTCTCTCTCTCCTCTTCTTTCTGCTCTCCACGACACCTCATTCCTGTTGTTATCTATCTATAATTGCTTAAAGAACCACAACGATTTGACTTCTATCACCTCCAAGACGCCCTCCTCCCTCTCCCCCCCCCCCCCTCCTTCAGCCAACCATCCACCTCCCCCCCCCCCCCCTCCGTTCTCTTACTCCGGCATCCTGTCCACAATCACCCCAGGATGACCCCCTCCCCCCCCCTCCCCCACCCCCCAACACCTCCATCCGGCTTGATTGAGACATCTGGTCAAACCTGCATGAAAAAGAAAAGAAAGGAATAATCAAGAGAGAGAGAGAGAGAGAAAGAGAGAGGTGGGGACGAAAACGAGCCAATCAGACGGCGGCAGCACGGCCCGTCACAGCCAATCATCGCCCGGGACCTGTACCGCTGGGTTCAGTGCCTGCCGCACGGGATGACAGGGCCCAATGTCGCCCTCTATTAGCGCTGGGCGCACGTGCATCACAATCCTCACTCCGGCGAGGCACACCACGGCACAGCAAGGCACGGTACGGCACAGCACGACACAGCACAGCACAGCAAGGTACAGCACAGCACAGTACAGCACAGCACAGCACGGCACAGCACAGCACAGTAGAGTACGGCACAGCACAGCACAGCATGGCACAGCACGGCACAGCACAGCACAGTACAGCACAGCACAGCACAGTAAGGCACAATACGGCACAGCACAGCACGGCACAGCACAGCACAGTAAGGCACAGCACAGCAGCACAGTAAGGCACAACACAGCAGCACAGTAAGGCACAGCACAGCAGCACAGTAAGGCACAGCACAGCAGCACAGTAAGGCACAGCACAGCAGCACAGTAAGGCACAACACAGCACGGCACAGCACAGCACAGCACAGCAAGGCACAGCACAGCACAGCACAGCACAGCACAGCACAGCACAGCACAGCAGAGCTGGACAAGGGAGGGTAACCAAGTAGAGGGGACATGGCATGGCGGTCCCTCCCTCACCTTTCGCCACAGCCACACGTGGAAAAAGGCATGGGCCCGAGATACTTCCCCAAACTCCCCAGCATCTCCTACAGAGATCACCTCACCAATGAAGAAGCGAGACAACAAGCCATGGAATCGTAGCCACAGCGAAGACACGCAAACTTAAAACTCTCTCCATACGAACGGCGAAAGAGACGACGTTAACAGCGTTTCACCCCAATTACCATCATCAAAATTTTGCCAGCGGAAGGCTCTTATACTGAAGAGGTGAATGTTGACAAAGAATACCACAATTCTGACGACGGAAGCTAAAGGTTGGGTCATTCAGACACCCACTGGACATCCGAGGGGTCTGTGTGGAGGAGAAGAGAGGACTGGCCGTACTGAGTGAGTTAAGAGGTACGGGACAATTCTCACGATCAGCAAGACTTGCCAAGACAACCCTGCAAGGCACAGCGGAGGGAAGGAGGAGGAGAGGTCGACAGAAAAAGAGATGGGAGGACAACATCCCAGCATGGGCAGGTCTGAGACTGAGTGACGTCCTGAGAGAGAGATGAGGAACAGGGAGAGATGGAGAGAACTGTGGTGCCTTTAAGGTGTTGAGACTACAGGATAGAAGGAGAAGAAGAGAAGAAAAAGGAGGAGAAGAAGAGGAAGAAGAAGGAGAAGTAGAGGAAGAAGAAGAATGAGAAGGAGGAAAAGAAGGAGAAGAAGGAGGAGGAGGAGAAGAAGAAGAGGAATAATAAGAAAAAAAAGGAGTAGTAGTAGTAGTAGTAGCAGTAGTAGTAGTGCATGGGAGCAGGATTCTGCCTGCCAACATATCATACACACGGGAAAAAGAAAAGATCTTTTGGTGCTAGAAGTGGGTGGTGCAAGGTAATCAAAGAAAATGAAGAAAATACCTCGAAAAAACTGCAAGTTTGTTTGGTTTTTTGTTGTTGTTTTTTGCTCTATGTATGCAGGGTTTTTCACACTATCACCTGTAAAAAATCGGAAAAAAATCAATAGTCAGATAAGAGCAGGAAAATTAAATAAAGAAAAATAAATACGAGGAGATGGCGCGAACAGCACACCATATGTGAGTCTGAAATTCTCAACTGGGTCACGTCATTAACACCTTGTCAAGGATGTGACAACGGGGATGGGTCTGTCAACTACTACGCTGCTTCTCCCGCAGTTCGTCCGCACAGCGGAACCTGCTTATATATAATATTACCACTGTTATGTATCTTATGCTTCTGTGATGGGTGAGAGAAGAAGTTGTTATAGTGTGCCAGCAGTGTCACCCCCCACCACCCACACTCTGTCCCCCCCTCCCCACCCCTCCTTCTTATCTCCCTTCCCGCTCCATCCCAAGTCCAGTCTTTGAGGTTGTGCCGACACCACGCCATCCTCCCCCCTTCCACCCCTCCACCTCCTTTAGGTGTAGGGTGAACTTTTAGTATGTGCTGCTTATAGGTGCTGCTTTAGGTGTAGGATGATCTTTTTACTGTGTGCTGTATTGTAAAGTAAACACTCTATAAAAACCACTCCATATGGCCCTGCTATTGATGTGAGGAGAGAGTGAGTGAGTGCATCATTAGTTGATCCTATATTCCCCTGTCTGTTCCCCTCTCTCTTCTATTAGAATCGAACCACACTTTCAGTTTTTACAAAGTGAAGGGTTGCCATGGATGGTGGGGGTGACGATAGTGTGGGGAGTTTGGAGGGGTAAGGGGTGGGGGTGGTTGGCAGAGAGGAAACGCCAGCAGATGTTGGTCTTGCAGAAGATGGTTGACACAAGAGGCCGATGGTACACCTCTCTGACCTCATCATTTGAAATAAAACCACGCCATTCGATGCAGAGGATCATACGAAGGCATTTGGTGTTGAAGGCACCCCCCCCCCCCCCCCTTTAATCCTTTAATTACGATCTTAACTCACTCAGTACGGCCAGTCCTCTCTTCTCCTCTACACAGACCCCTCAGATGTCCAGTGGGTGTCTGAATGACCCAACCTTTAGCTTCCGTCCTCAGAATTGTGGTATCTTTGTCAACATTCACCTCTTCAGTATAAGAGCCTTCCGCTTGCAATATTTTGATGATGGTAACTGGGGTGAAATGCTGTTAATGTCGTCTCTTTCGCCGTTCGTATGGAGAGAGTTAACCCTTTTTAGTGTGGTCAGTACCAGGTGTGTGTGTGTGTGTGTGTGTGTGTGTGTGTGTGTGTTTGTTTTAACCGTTATTTTCTCAATAAAACATGCAAAAACTTCAGGACGAATGCCAACACGCTCTCATTGTTTGGATGTTACCACAGCATCCCCCTGATCTCTCTCTCTCTCACTTGCACGCGCGCGCGCGCACACACACACACACACACACACAACACATACACACAACTCACCCCTCCCTCACACCCCACACACAACAGCCCCCTCCCCCACCCCCACTCCCCCATCAGACACATTTACAACCCCCGCCCTCCCAGCTACTGTAGCCAGCTCCTCACACATTCACCGTGTCAAGCCATGTCGGATCCAGGCGGTACATCTCTACGGCCCTCGCCAAAGCCGTCTCCAGTTTTCCCATGCACGCTTCCCTCCTCAGCGTTATCGTCGTCATTGGTGTTGACGTCATCATTAGTGACGCCACCGCCAGACTGCTGGCTGTCCGACACACTCTCAGCTGTTCTCAGTCTCCTCGCCTTCCCCTCCCCTCCCCTCCCCTCCCAACTCGACAGCGTTGTAGAGATCTATGAGATAAACGGTGCAGGGGCAGGGGGGTTCCTCTCCCCCCCCCCCTCCCAATCCCCCACCTCAAGATAAAGACAGAGATAACACGGACAAAAAGAGAGGGAGAGAGAGGGGGGAGAGAGAGGGAGGGAGGGAGAGAGAGAGAGGCAGAGAGAGAGAGGGGGAGAGGGAAAGGGAGAGAGAGAGAGAAAGGGAGAGAGGGAGGGAGGGAGAGAGAGGGGAGAGAGGGGGACGTAGGGAGGGAGAGAGGGAGGGAGGGAGGGAGAGAGAGAGAAGGAGAGGGAGGGAGAGAGGGAGAGAAAGGGAGGGAGAGGGAGAGAGAGGGAGAGAGAGAGGGAGAGACAGAGAGGGAGAGAAAGAGAGGGAGGGAGGGAGAGAGAGAGAGGCACAGTGAGAGAGAGAGGGAGGGAGGGAGAGAGAGAGAGAGAGAGAGAGAGAGAGAGAGAGAGAGAGAGAGAGAATGAATGAACGAATGAATGAATGAATCCTTATTTTCCAACCCCCCGGTGAAGACATTAGCACTTTGGCCGACTTACACATCTGCCGTTGTTCTAAGAGACACACAAACACATACGCATATAAATGTTGTCATACTAAATACATGTGTAATGTACAAGTGGAACACAGCATGACACTGAGAGACACATCTGTACGAAACGGAAGCGAGTAACAGAGAGAGAGAGAGAGGCAGAGGGAGAGAGAAAGAGAGGGAGAGAGAGAGGGAGGGAGGGAGGGAAGTGAAAAAACAAAACAACAACAAAAAGAAAAAAAACAACCACCAAAAACAATGGCAACAGCAACAATACATCAATGTGGTAACCCAATTATGGAATTCGGAAAGAGTACAAAACAGGCAGTGGGGAGTGGGGGGGAGTGTGTGGGGAGAGGGGGGTGTGGGTGGAGGTGGGGGGTTGAGGGAGGGGGGGGGGGGACAATGGGAATAGTAGCAACAATATATCTATTTGGTAAGTGGAAACCTAAACGTTGAAGAAAACGATGAAATAAAGTAAGAAAGAAGATGAAGAAGAAGGAGAAATCTGTTGTGAAAAAAACATCATCATCATCATCAACAACAACAACAAAAAGCACTACACTACATAACACTAAACTTCACCGCACTACACTACACTACACTACAAGACAATACAACATCTGGTCAACCCAGTCACTTTCTCACACAGCACAGCACAGCACAGCACGGCACAGCACAGCACAGCACAGCACAGCAGAGCAGCACAGCACAACAGCACAGCAGCACAGCAGCACAGCACAGCACAGTACGGCACAGCACGGCACAGCACGGCACAGCACAACACAACACAGCACAGCACAGCACGGCAGCACAGCACAGCACAGTGCAGCACAGCACAGCACAGCACAGCACAGCAACACAGCACAGCACAGCACAGCACGGCAGCACAGCACAGCACAGCACAGCGCAGCGCAGCACAGCACAGCACAGCAACACTACACAGCACAGCACAGCAACACAACACAGCACAGCACAGCACGGCAGCACAGCACAGCACAGCGCAGCACAGCACAGCACAACACAGCACAGCACGGCAGCACAGCACAGCACAGCGCAGCGCAGCACAGCACAGCACAGCAACACAACACAGCACAGCACAGCAACACAACACAGCAACACAACACAGCACAGCACAGCACAGCACGGCAGCACAGCACAGCACAGCACAGCACGGCAGCACAGCACAGCACAGCGCAGCGCAGCGCAGCGCAGCACAGCACAGCACAGCAACACAACACAGCACAGCACAGCAACACAACACAGCACAGCACAGCACAGCACGGCAGCACAGCACAGCACAGCACAGCACAGCACGGCACGGCACGGCACAGCACAGCACAGCACAGCACGGCAGCACAGCACAGCACAGCGCAGCACAGCACAGCACAGCAACACAGCACAGCACAGCACAACAGCACAGCAGCACAGCACAGCACAGTACGGCACAGCACAGCACAACACAGCACAGCACGGCAGCACAGCACAGCACAGCGCAGCGCAGCACAGCACAGCACAGCAACACAGCACAGCACAGCACGGCAGCACAGCACAGCACAGCACAGCACAGCGCAGCACAGCACAGCACATTAACACAACACAGCACAGCACAGCACGGCAGCACAGCACAGCACAGCGCAGCGCAGCACAGCACAGCACAGCACAACACAGCACAGCACAGCACAACACAGCACAGCACAGCACGGCAGCACAGCACAGCACGGCAGCACAGCACAGCACGGCAGCACAGCACAGCACAGCACAGCGCAGCACAGCACAGCACAACACAGCACAGCACGGCAGCACAGCACAGCACAGCGCAGCGCAGCACAGCACAGCACAGCAACACAACACAGCAGCACAGCAACACAACACAGCACAGCACAGCACAGCACGGCAGCACAGCACAGCACAGCGCAGCACAGCGCAGCACAGCACAGCACAGCACAGCACAGCACGGCAGCACAGCACAGCACAGCGCAGCGCAGCACAGCACAGCACAGCAACACAACACAGCAGCACAGCAACACAACACAGCACAGCACAGCACAGCACGGCACGGCACGGCACAGCACAGCACAGCACAGCACAGCGCAGCAGCACAGCACAGCACAGCACAGCGCAGCACAGCACAGCACAGCACAGCGCAGCACAGCACAGCACAGCACCGACAAAAGAAGCCACGACATCAGGTTCTCGGGGTCACACAGTATCATTCTGATACCCACACGCTCTGACGAAGCTGTCTACTGCCTTGGTGAGACAAGGGAAGTCACCCATATCTTCGCATTCCGGGAGGGGGGGGTAGGAGGGGGGCGGGGGGTCAGCGGGGGAGGGAGGGGTGGTTCTCTGGCATCGTCAGTGACCCGAAACGCACTGAGGAATCGGCCTTGGACAGAGGCGGGATTCACCACAATGGGATCGTTTTGGTGAGTGAGAGGGGGGGGGGGGAGAGGAAGAGAGAGGGAGAGAAGAGGGAGGGAAGGAGGGAGAGAAAGAGAGAGAGAGAGAGAGAGAGAGACAGAGACAGAGAGAGAAGAGGTGGGGAAGGAGGGAGAGAAAGAGAGAGAGAGAGAGAGAGAGAGAGAGAGAGACAGAGACAGAGAGAAGAGGTGGGGAAGGAGGGAGAGAAAGAGAGAGAGAGAGAGAGAGAGAGAGAAGAGGGTAGGAAAGAGGGAGGGAGAGAGAGACAGAGAGAGACAGAGACAGAGAGAGAGAGAGAAGAGGGAGGGAAGGAGGGAGAGAAAGAGAGAGGGAGATACAGAGAGAGAGAGAGAAGAGGGAAGGAGGGAGGGAGAGAGAGAGACAGAGAGAGAGAATGAGACAGAGGCAGAGACAGAGAGAGAGAGAGAGGGGGAGGGAGACAGAGAGAGAAGAGGGAGGGATGGAGGGAGAGAAAGAGCGGGAGTAAGGAGGGAGGAAGGTAAGGGAGAGGGAGAGAGGAGGGGGGTGGGGGGGTAAGCCGAGAAATAAAGAGAGATACACAGAGAGAGAAAGATACATATATAGACAGAAAGAGACAGATACAGATAAATACAGATAGATAGATAGATACAGAGAGAGAGAGAGAGAGAGAGAGAGAGATGTACAGAGAGAGAAAGGGAAGAGAAGAGAGAGAGAAAGAGAGATGCAGATCGGAGAGAGACAGACAGACAGAGACAGAGCGTTACAGAGAGATACAGAGGAAGATAAAGATACACAGAGAGAGAGAGACAGACAGACAGACAGACAGAGAGATAGAGAGAGAGATAGAGAGAGAGTGAGAGTGAGAGAGAGATGTGCAGAGAGAGAGAGAGAGAGAGAGAGAGAGAGACAGAGACAGAGAGAGAGAGAGCCACACAGACAGACAAACGATACAACTGCTAACCCAGCACAGAATCCAGCCCCCCCCCCCCACCCCCACCCCCAACATGGACGACACAATCTGTGCCACGTGCAGCGGGGGGCCCAGTCATAGCGTGCCTGCCTGCGAACACTCTGTCCACGAGTTCAATTCCACGTCTTCTTCTTCCTTCGTGGGCTGCAACTCCCACGTTCACTCGTACGTACACGAGTGGGCTTTTACCGTGTGTGACCGTTTATACCCCGCCATGTAGGCAGCCATACTCCGCTTTCGGGGGCGTGCGTGTTGGGTATGTTCTTGTTTCCATAACCCACCGAATGCTGACATGGTTTACAGGATCTTTAACGTGCGTGTTTGATCTTCTGCTTGCGTATACACACGAAGAGGGTTCAGGTACTACCAGGTCTGCACGTATGTTGATCTGGGAGATCGGAAAAAATCTCCACCCTTTACCCACCAGGCGCCGTTACCGAGATTCGAACCCGGGACCCTCAGATTGAAAGTCCAACGGTTTAACCACTCGGCTACTGCGTCCGTCTTCCATTCCAATAACACACAGACCTGGATTGTTAACCTCTTGCCACCTTGCCCACTAGACTTCGAGTGCTGGGCTGGGTGCTAGTCTTTTGGATGAGACGATAAACCGACTTCAAGTACACATTTAGCTCACGGTAGTAGAACCCACGTCGGCATTTGGGCTGATTGACCCTGGCCAAGTTCTGTAGAAAATAAAGATAGTAAAACCAAAACCAAAAACAAACAAACAAGAAACAACAACAGCAACAACTAAACAAAAAACACATGCAGATAGGAAAAAGAAAGAAAAGAAAAAAAAAGGTGGCACTGAGCAGTGGCGACGTGATTTCCCTGGGGAAAGCAGCCCGAATTTTCGCACGAGAAATGCATAATGACCACACAAAAAAAAAAAAAAAAAAAAAAAAAAAGTAGGTAAATATCGGAACCGCCGTCCTCCACCACCCCCACCCCCCCTTTCCCTTACATCCCCACCTCCACGCCCCACCCTCC
>NC_134909.1:2242220-2244720 GCF_041734735.1 Babylonia areolata
CGGCTGGGCTGAGTGGTCAATGTCCAGCCGATGCTATTGGCTGTCCAGCCTCCCAACATGCCCCGCAACCCAGTATAATATTGAGCCTACGTTGTCGGTTGCATCGGGCGATAGCATTGTCACCGGAACTTGGCTTTCTTCTTCTTCTTCTTTCCGTTACACGACCAACATCGACTTGCCGATGACTCTGTCGTGGTTCATGCATGCTGGGTATTTTCGGGTCTCCATAACCCACCAAACGCTGACATGGGTTACAGGATCTTTAACGTGCGTATTTGATCTTCTGCGTGCGTATACACACGAAGGTGGGTTCAGGCACTAGCAGGTCTGCACACATGTTGACCTGGGAGATGGGAAAAATCTCCACCCTTTACCCACCAGGCGCCGTTACCGTGATTCGAACCCGGGACCCTCAGATTGAAAGTCCAAGGCTTTAACCACTCGGCTATTGCGCCTGTCATTCATTCATCTATCTATCTATCTGTCTATCTATCTATGTATGTTTATTTCGATTTCATTTATTCATTTATTTATGTATTCATTTATTCATTCATTTATCTATCTTTTTATTTACTTGTTCATTTTTTAAATAAAATCTCTCTCTCTCTCTCTCTCTCTCTCTCTCTCTCTCTCTCTCTATCTATCTATCTATCTTTTTGTTTATTTATCTACCTATGTATCTTTCTATTTATCTATCGTATTTATTTATTGATTCACTGATTCATTCATTTATTGATCTATTCATTTACCTATCTATTCCATTGGTTCATTTTGTTTATTCATTTTCTTATTACCTATTTCTTTATCGACTCATCTTCTTGTGACTTCATTTCATATTCCTTATTCCTCCACATACCCAAACCCTGACGGGGCCCCAGTTCAGCAGCTGCTGTGTCATAAATCGTGCCCTTGTCGGGGACAACATCTTCAGCCACGCTGGGCCCTGTACGGGGGGCTCGTACGTTTTCATTATCTCTCCGTCCTCCCGTCTCTCTCTCTCTCTCTCTCTCTCTCTCCCCCCCCCCTACTCTCTCTCTCTCACTCACATTATCTCAACGAGCTGCATCCACCCCCAACAACCTCCCCCACCCCCCCCCATTCCCCTCTTGAACCCCTCCCCCCCCCCTCCCGTTCTCCCCTCTCTTCTCATCATCTCCCTCCCACCACAAATACCCCCACTGTAGTCACACCCATTATACCCAGGTCTTCTCTCTACTCCCTACCTCTTCCCTAACCACCCCTCTTTACCCCTCCCTCCCCCTCACCCACCTCACACGCCCCCCCCCACCTCTGCCCACCTCTCACCCGTCCACATCCGTCCACGGTTCGTTCTTCTTCGCTGTTCATGACCACATCATTCTACCCTTTTCTGGTCTTCGGTTCTAGTTTTTTTAGTTCTATTCCTGGCCACCACACCCTCCCCTCCTACCAGAGTTCGTTATTCTATTCCTGACAACAATATTCTGTTCTATTTTTCTACATCTGTCTAACCCCCCCCCCCTCCCTCCTACAAGAGTTCGTTATTCTATTCCTGACAACAATATTCTGTTCTATTTTTCTATATCTGTCTAACCCCTCCCCTCCCCTCCTACCACAGTTCGTTATTCTATTCCTGACAACAATATTCTGTTCTATTTTTCTACATCTGTCTACCCCCCCCCCCCCCACGCCCCCCTCATACCAGAGTTCGTTATTCTATTCCTGACAACAGTATTCTGTTCTATTTTTCTATATATGTCTACCCCCCTCCCCTCCTACAAGAGTGGGTAGTTTGAGGCTGTGACACCGGGTATTGACCAACTTGTGCCCTTACCGCACTGTCTGCGGCTACACATGTGCATCACGATGTCTGTTCGAGTTGTCGGTTTCGGAGGGAATCCACCCGGTGGCTTGTAACTCTACCCCCCCCCCCCCCCCACCTCTACTCCCCCCCCCCCTCTGACGTAATAACACCCACCCGGCGACTTCGGACTAGAATCTTCGTCTGTCTGTCTGTGTCCTGACAGTGTGTTGCCAAAACATGTGACCCCCTCCACCTCCCCCCTCCCCCATCATCCCCCCCCCCCCAAACCCCCCACCAAACCTTCGCCTCGAGGGAAACAGTATACAGCGTGAAGCAATGCGAGAAGCTCGTTGTAAAAACGAACTCACGCAACAGCTCCAAAAACAAAAACCAACCAAAACACAACACAGACAATGAGACAACTTTTCTCTCCCCCCCCCCCCCCCCTCGCCCCAACAGAGTCAGTACGCAAGACGGTAGGTTAAAAGCGCGCCCCCGTGACAGGCCAAAAGCGCCGAATGGTTGTCCCCAAAGCGCTAATTGCTGGCTATAGCGGGGGAGTTGTCATATGACAACACTGTACTGGGTGCAGAGTACATGTGTGTGTGTGTGTGTGTGTGTGTGTGTGTGTGTGTGTGTGTGTATTTATCACTCTCTCTGTCTCCGCATCTCCCTCCTTCCCTCTCTATTCTTTTAAGACATGACGATAATTTCAGC
>NC_134909.1:2254720-2257220 GCF_041734735.1 Babylonia areolata
GTGCCCTATTCGCGTGAGCGGTGGGAATGGTCTTCGTAATTAAGTTTAAATTGTTTTTTCTTAAAGCTTAATCAATTCTTTACGTTTGTCATAAACCACTGGAAATGTGGATCCCTCTCTTGGTGGGTTCATCAGCGGTTATTGTACATGTATGTTAATAATGATGACTCTTACATGAAGTGCAGGGTTTTTAATTAACGCCCCCCCCCCCCCCCCCTCCCATCACCCCAATATCTTCCCAAGACGGGGAGATTTTTACTGTAATATCTACATGATTTAAAATCTAAAATAACGACAGTTCGTGTGGATCATTCACATATCATTGTCTCACTTGTCAATATCTGCATCAATCGTTCCTATATGACATTGCCAAAGTCAAAGAACTGGATTAATTTTGTTACAGTTTGTTTGGTATTTTGCAACGAGTAAAACACAACGTACTGTCTCAAAGAAAACTTCCCAAGAGAAAAACAACAAACAAACAAACAATAAAAACAGTGCTTGAAAATGCTCAAACTGCGCCCAAACCTTTTCCAGTAAGTTGCCCGGAAGTTTATCAAGAGTTGCGTGCCTTCCTTTCCTGAAAGGTGGAAAAACCAGTCTGATGAAACGGGATTGAAAGCCTGAGCACTGCTCAGGTGGAGGACAGAACGGGTTAACTCTCTCCATACGAACGGCGAAAGAGACGACGTTAACAGCGTTTCACCCCAATTACCATCATCAAAATATTGCAAGCGGAAGGCTCTTATACTGAAGACGTGAATGTTGACAAAGAATACCATTATTCTGACGACGGAAGCTAAAGGTTGGGTCATTCAGACACCGACTGGACATCCGAGGGGTATGTATAGAGAAGAAGAGATGACTGGCCGTACTGAGTGGGTTAAAACAGCAGCGCCTTTCAAAAGACAGCCGGGTCTTTTCGCTTATGTGCTGCACGTGCACGCTGGTGACGTCAGCTGGACTCCGTGTAGGAAGGCTTGTTGTCAGCATTGTCCCCGCAGGTCGACATGGTGCATCTAGCGGGAAGAATGACCAGCTTCAAGTCTGAAGGGAGCTTTTTTCCTTTGTCAGCTTTTCTTAAGTTCTGGGGTGGGTTGCATGAAGGAACTTAGCAGCGCAAAGTTTGCTTAGAGTTAAAATAATGTCCCTAACTCCTAACACGGTAAACTCCATATACTTAGGAACATTCCTAACTCTAAGCAAACAGCACTGCAAAGATCGCCTGATGGAACACATCCCTGGAAAGTTGTGCTGCATGTCTGTTCATTGGGATTCAAACGACTCTTATAACGTGACTGTATGTCCATCTACATACTGAATGGATCAAAAAGGGAAAACAGTTCTTCCGATGTTTGTACTTGCGTGGAGTTGTGGCCTAGTGGTAATGGACCCTTCTACTAGGCAGCCAGTGTTTACAGGTTCGAATCCAAGACTGACCGTTATTCTTATCTCCCCCCACACCCCTCCAAATTCAACAGACCCTTAGTGGTGGTTTGGATGCTAGTCTTTCGGATGGTGTGATAAAACAGTACGGCACAGAACAACACAACACACAATGCAACACACTGCAAAACAACACATAATACAATTCAATGCAGTTTGTATGACAGTCGTGTCCGACTATGACCAGAACAGCAGAGGAGGCTGATGCTGTCCCGACTGTCTGGGCTAGAATTTGATTACAGTGGAGAGTGTCTTGCTCAAGTTACATCCCCACTCTCTCGGCCAAAAGGGCTTTCAGGACAGTCGGCGTCAGGATGGTTCCCCAAAGCGAACGAGCCCCCAAGGCTGCAGCACTGAGAGCCAGTGCACTCTTGCCTCCAAGTTTGAGAGTCATGGTTCTTCGTTGAAGATTAAGCTATAAATGAAACTCCATTGCAGTGGAGAAACTATCGGTCAAACAGCTATCACAGCTGCTGGCCCAAACCGCTTATGTCTGATATCAACTGAGCGAACACAACACAGGACACTGAACTGACCAGGTTTGGACAGGACAGCCGGATGGCTGACCACAGTTCCTGCCGAGGTTGTGGCCGTACACCGGTACTCTCCATCATTCCCCCCTCCTCCTTCCTCCTCCCTCCCCTCCTCCTCCTCTCTCCACCCGTGCCGGAACCGCGGGAAGTGCAACCAGCGACCTTGACCTTGAACCTGCAGCCCTCGGTGCGCGGCGGGTCGCAGGGGCACGCCCTGGAACAGCCAGGTCACGTGGGCGGTGGGCGGTTCCACTTGGCAGCGGAGGGTGACAGGTTGGTGGGGCGCTACCACGGCGGACTGGGGCTGGTGGGTGAAGTGGGGCAGTCCATCTGAAACACAGGGGGGGAAGGTAGGTACATTAACACATTGTGAATAAGAATTGAACTGATCAGACATTGTTAGCAAAACAAGTGACACAAGTTCAGAGAATATGGCTCGTGCGAAAAACGGAGCAGTCCACCTGAAACACAGGGGTAGGGGTGGGTGGGGGTGAGGAGGAGGGGGAGGTATGTACATTAAG
>NC_134909.1:2264720-2267220 GCF_041734735.1 Babylonia areolata
TGAGACAGTTATGTCGTCGTAAAAAACAAACCCCCTCCCCCCCTCAAAAAAAAACAACAACAACCCCCCCCCCCCACCCCCCCCCCCCCCCACCAAAAAAAAAACAAACCCACTAAAACCAAACAAGATACAGACATTGTCATACGTTTTTTTGTCAAGGCAAAATCCCAAACGAAAAACCAAAACAGACAACCAAATGGACACATTTCTGGAAAAGAAAAAAAAAAATCAAGAGGCGGAGGCGAGGGGTGGGGGTGGGGGGGGGGGGGGCGGAGGGCAATCTTACACAGCTACACACACACACACACACACACACACACACACGCACACACACACACACATACACAAGAAGACGAAGAAGGAAAAACAAAAAAACAAAAACAAAAACAACCCCCAAAACCCCAAAACACTTCAACTTCGTTCTCTCCTTCAGGGGAGATAAGCCTCCATTGCCAGTCCCTTCCCCTTCTATCACTCTTTCAAAACAACATCTCTGTCTCTGTCTCTGTCTCTGTCTCTCTCTCACACACACACACACACGCGCGCGCGCGCGGGGCGCACTGATTTCCCCGATAAACACAAACACACGGCCAGACGTTTAGGTTGAAGTGCTTCATTGCCCATTTCTTCGCATCCTTCTTTTTTCTCTCTCTCCCTACAACCATGAAACAAACATCACCATCATCATCATCATCATCATCATCATCATCATTACTGTCATCATCATCATTGCTACTATAATCATCATTATTATCATCATTATCATCATCATCATCATTACTACTATCATCATTATCATCATCATTACTACTATCATCATCATTATCATCATCATCATTACTAGTATCATCATTATTATTATTATTATCATCATTATTACTAGATTATTATGACTGTCAGTAGTAGTTGTAGTAGTACTTGTTGTAGGCCGGGTGCAATTATAGCCGAGTGGTTAAAGCGTTGCACTTTCAATTTGAAAGTCCCAGGTTCGAATCACGGTAACGGCGCCTGGTGGGTAAAAGGGTGGAGATTTTTCCCATCTCCCAGGTCAACACATGTGCAGACCTGCTAGTGCCTGAACACCCTTCGTGTGTATAGGGCAAGCAGAAGATCAAATACGCACGTTAAGGATCCTGTAATCCATGTCAGCGTTCGGTACGTTATGGAAACAAGAACATACCCAGCATACACCCCCCCGAAAACGGAGAATGGCTGCCTACATGGCGGTGTAAAAACGGCCATACACGTAAAAGCCCACTCGTGTACATACGAGTGAACGTAGGAGAACGAAGAATATTATTATTATTATTATAATCAGTAGAAGTAGTAGTAGTAGTAGAAGTAGTAGTTGTAGTAGAGAGGGAGAGAGGACAGGAAAATGATGTCAGGCCGTTGTAAAGGAAACAGTGATTACCAAGAGAATATCTCCACCCCCACCCCTCTATCTCCTATTTCCACCTCCCCCTTTCCCTCCACCCCCCCACACACACCTTTACACCCACCCTATCCCCCAACAACATTTCGTTCTTCGAAACTAGCACGTTCTAAATCCCCCTTCTCCACTATACCTCCACCCCTCTCTTCCCCCTCCTTCCTACCCCCCCACCCCCCACTCCCAATTCCCTGATCGCCACCAATTCTCTGCACCCTTCCTCTACCATTACCCATCTAACCCAACAAACGCCGCACAATACAACGCCACCACATCGCATACAACTCTCTCTCTCCTCTCTCCCCACTTCCTCAAAGACTTCCACAACCCCCTCCCCCTTAATTCGCCCATCCCTCATCCCTCCCTCCCCCCCCCCACCCCCCCCCCCCCCCCCACCAATTCAACAGCAGACAGCCGACCTCAACAATACTATACATACATACATGCATACATATACCCACAACTAGAACTTTTGTTGCTTCCAGAAAACATTCAACCGACCATAAAGTCAGCACCTCCCGTTTATTACACCCTCCTCGCGATGAAACCTTCCTTCCTTCCCTCCCCCAGCCACATTCCCTCCTCCCCTCCCCTACCCCCTGCCCTTCCCCACCACACCCGTTAACCCCCCTCCCCCCAACCTCCCCCCTCCACACCAGCCCCCAGTTCCTACTTCCCTAGCACGCTCTGGCACTTTTTGCCCTTGCTGTAAACAAACCTGGCATCCAGTGGGGTTTTTTTTTTTCTTTCTTTTTCGGTATAGTGTATTTTTTCTTCCTTTTTTTTTTCTTTTGATTTTTTTTTTTGGGGGGGGTGGGGTGGGTGGGGGGGGGGTGGCCTCCACCCCCCCCCACCCCACCCCACCCCCTTTCGCAGCCGCCATCTTCCTGCATAAAATACCCCGGTAGTTTCACCTGCCTGCCTGCCACCCTATTAACATTTATTTTATTTCAAGGGGATGGGGGGGCGGGGGGATACGGAGTTCTCTTCTTACAGTTTTCGTTTTGTTTTGGTCTCTCTCTCTCCCTCTCTCTCTCTCTGTGTCTCCCTGTGTGTGTGTGTGTGTGT
>NC_134909.1:2292220-2294720 GCF_041734735.1 Babylonia areolata
GACATGCACTACGCACATATACACGAACCAACACACACTGCACATACACACGCGCGCACACACACACACACACACACACACACACACACACACACACACACACACACATATATATATATATATATATATATATATATATATACAAGCACACACACACAAACAGACATACATGCACACACACACACACACACACAGACAGACAAACAGACAGACAGACAGACAGACACACACACACACACAGACACACACACACACACACACACACGGGAGAGAGAGAGAGAGAGAGAGAGAGAGAGAGAGAGAGACAGACAGGCAGACAGACAGACAGACAGAGACATAGAGAAAGTGGGGGTGGGGTTGAAAGTAGAGACACACATAGCACGGCACAGAGAGAGAGAAACATCATTATGAACCAAAGTGACCATCCGAATTTTATTTAAAAAAACAACAGACGAGTATGCTTTCCATTGTTCGGATGTGATGCTGGGGGCTAGGGGGTGCACGGGAGGAGTAGTACCTCTAGAGGGGGGCAACGTTTGTAACAACCAACAAGCAGAACAGCTGAAAAAAAATCTCATTAGACTTTGAATGTCCCACCATATCTCTTCCTTTGTCCCTGCTCTGTCTCTCTCTCTCTGTCTCTCTGCGTTTCCCTGTCTCTCTCTCTCTCTCTCTGCGTTTCCCTGTCTCTGTCTCTCTCTCTGCGTTTCCCTGTCTCTGTCTCTGTGTGTCTCTCTCTCTGCGTTTCCCTGTCTCTCTCTCTCTCTCTCTGCATTTCCCTGTCTCTGTCTCTCTCTCTCTCTCTCTCTGCGTTTCCCTGTCTCTCTCTCCCTCTCTGCGTTTCCCTGTCTCTCTCTCTCTCTCTCTGCGTTTCCCTGTCTCTGTCTCTCTCTCTCTGCGTTTCCCTGTCTCTGTCTCTCTGCGTTTCTCTGTCTCTCTCTCTTTCTCTGCGTTTCCCTGTCTCTCTCTCTCTCTCTCTCTCTCTCTCTGCGTTTCCCTGTCTCTCTCTCTCTCTCTGCGTTTCCCTGTCTCTCTCTCTCTCTCTCTCTCTCTCTCTCTCTCTCTCTGCGTTTCCCCTTCTCACACTGTTCCGGGATGCTACAATGTTTCACTTCCTCCATTCACATGATGCAGGGTTTGTACATAATATCATGTGTACATTCAGACAGGACGCTCGAAAGACGTTCCTACTACCGTCTCTTTTTCTTCTTCTTCTCTCACATTCACTCGTATGCATACGAGTGGGCTTTTAGGTGTGTGACCGTTTTTTACCACGCCAAGTAGGCAGCCATACTCCGTTTTCGGGGGCAACAAAAGGGTTGTTCCTGGCAAAATTCTGTAGAAAAATCCACTTCGATAGGAAAAACAAATAAAACTGCACGCAGGAAAAAAATACAAAAAAAATGGGTGGCGCTGTAGTATAGCGACGCGCTCTCCCTGGGGAGAGCAGCCCGAATTTCACACAGAGAAATCTGTTGTGATAAAAAGAAATACAAATACTACTATTTCTACTACTGATTATAATAATAATCTTCTTCGTTCTCCCACGTTCACTCGTATGTACACGAGTGGGCTTTTACGTGTATGGCCGTTTTTACACCGTCATTTGGCAGCCATACTCCGTTTTCGGGGGTGTGCATGCTGGGTATGTTCTTGTTTCCATAACCCACCGAACGCTAACATGGATTACAGGATCTTTAACGTGCGTATTTGATCTTCTGCTTGCATATACACACGAAGGGGGTTCAGGCACTAGCAGGTCTGCACATATGTTGAGCTGGGAGATCGTAAAAATCTCCACCCTTTACCAAACCAGGCGCCGTCACCGTGATTCGAACCCGGGACCCTCAGATTGACAGTCCAACGATTTAACCACTCGGCTGTTGCGTCCGTCGTACCCTCTCTAATTCAAGTATTTGTGTTATGACATTTTCAGAAGAGGATGAGGTATGTGAGTGTATGCATGCCTACACTGTGGGAGCAACAGGATATTGGAACGTATATATATATATATATATATATATATATATATATATATATATATATCTTTGTATATATGTGTGTGGGGTTGGGGGTGGGAGATATGGGCATATATGTCTGTGCTTGTACAAGTAAGTGTTCATCTGTGTGTGTGTGTGTGTGTGTGTGTGTGTGTGTGTGTGTGTGTGTGTGTGTGTGTGTGTGTGTGTGTGTGCCGTGGAAGCTGCGATACGTAGACTAGAAATGAGTGTGTGGAGGAGGGGGGTAGAGGAGGTGCAGGGTAATGTGTGTGGTGTGTGTGTGTGTTGGAGCTCATGTACGTTTATATGTATTTAACTGTGCTTTCATATCTGTGAAACTGCATGTTTGGTGCATATCTGTTATGCATGTGTGGGTGTATATGTGAATGTGTGTCTTCATGTTTTACATCTATTTGCTTATTTATCATCATTGTTATCTTATTTATTTATTTATTTATTATTGTTATTATTTTATCATTATTATTAGTATTATTACTATT
>NC_134909.1:2302220-2304720 GCF_041734735.1 Babylonia areolata
TGTCTGTTTCTGTCTCTGTCTGTCTGACTGTCTGTCTGTCTCTGTCTATCTGTCTCAGTCTGTCTGACTGTCTGTCTGTCTCTGTCTGTCTGTCTGTCTCAGTCTGTCTGACTGTCTGTCCGTCTCTGTCTGTCTGTCTCAGTCTGTCTGACTGTCTGTCTGTCTCTGTCTGTTTCTGTCTCTTTCTGTCTGACTGCCTTGCTGTCTGTCTCTGTCTATCTCTGTCCATTCTCTCTCTCTGTGTCTGTCACTGTGTGTCTGTGTGTCTGTGTGTCTCTCTGTCTGTCTATCTCCCACTCTCTCAGGGAAATACTCCTGTTTGGGAACGAACACGTGAGCTTTTCTTTTGCCAGAGAATGGCTGTGACATTTCAGTCAACTCTCTCTCTCTCTCTCTCTCTCTCTCTCTCTCTCTCGTCTCTCTCTCTCTCTTTCGTTCTCTCTCTTTCTTCTCAACACCCTCTTCCCCCCCCCCCTCTCTCTCATTGTCTATATCTTTCTTAATTTCTCTCTCACTCTCTCTTTTTCTCTCTTTCACTCTCTTTCTCACTCTCACTCTCTCTTTCTCTCTCTTTCTCTCTCTCTCTTTCTCTCACTGTCTCCTTCTCTCTCTTTCTCTCTCTCTTTCTCTCTCTTTCTCTTTCTTTCTCTCTCTCTCTCTCTCCCTCTCTCTTTCTTCTCAGCACCCTCTTCAACCCCCCCTCTCTCTCATTGTCTATATCTCTCTTAATTTCTCTCTCTCTCACTCTGACTCTCTCTCTCATTCTTTTTTGTCTCTCTCTGTCTCACTCTCTTTCTCTCTCTCACTCTTTCTCTCTCTCTCTCTCTCTCTTTTCTCTCTGTCTCTTTCTCTCCCACTCTCTCTCTTTCTCTCTCTCTCTTTCTCTCTCTCTTTCTTCTCAGCACCCCCCCCCTCTCTCTCTCTCTCTCTCTCTCTCTCTCTCTCTATATATATATATATATATATATACATATTATGACAGTCAGTCATGTCCGACTATGACCATCACAACAGCAGAGGAAGCAACTGCTGTTCCGACTATCTGGGCTAGAACTTGATTATAGTGGAGAGTGTCTTGCCCAAGTTACATCCCCACTCTCTCGGCCAAGAGGGTTTTAGGACAGTCGGCGTTGGGATGGTTCCCAAAGGCCAACTAGCCCACAAGGCTGCAGCACTAAGAGCCAGTGCAATTTTACATATATATGTATCCTCTCTCTGTGTCTTCGTCTATCTCAGTATCTCTCATTTTCTGTGTCTCCGTCTCTCTGTCCCTGTCTTTGTTTCTGTCTCACTGTCTGTCTGTCTGTACCTCTCTCTGTGTCTCTCTCACTGTCTCTGTCTGTCTATCTCTCTTATTTCTCACCCTCACCTCTCTCTCTCTCTCTCTCTTTCCCCTCCCTCCATCTCTGTCTCTCTTTATGTCTCCCCCTCTCTCTTTGTCTGTCTGTCTCCGTCTCTCTCTCTATTTCCCGTCCCTCACTCTCTCTCTCTCTCTCTCTTTGTCCCCCTCCATCTCTGTCTCTCTTTATGTCTCCCCCTCTCTCTTTGTCTGTCTGTCTCCGTCTCTCTCTCTATTTCCCGTCCCTCACTCTCTCTCTCTCTCTTTCTCCCCCCTCTCTCTCTCTGTATCTCACCCTTCCTCTCTCTCTTTCTCTCTCTTTGTCTTCTCTTTCTCCCTCCCTCTCTCTCTCCTTCCCTCTCCCTCTCTCTCTTAATCTGTCTTCTCTCTCTCCCTCCATCTCTCTCTCCCCCCCTCTCTCTGTATCTCTCCCTCCTCCCCCCTCTCTCTGTATCTCTCCCACCCTCCCCCTCTCTCTCTCCCTCCCTCCCTCTCTCTCTGTGTCTCTCCCTCCGTTCCCCCCCTCTCTCTCTCTCCATCCTTCCCCCCCCCCATCGCCCCCCACCTATCATTGTATCCAACGTGGCAGTCAACACTGTAGCCTTTCATCCACAGAAAGGTCAGGAGTGCTGTGGCAGCCTGCTGATGGAACTCTCTTCTCTTGCCGCCCTTTCTTCGGGTCTGGGGAGGGGGAGGGGGGGAGGGGGGGGTGGGGTGTGTGCAAGACAGGGCTCCTGAGTTCCTGGGTTCCTCGGCTCCTGGGTTCCTGCCCCCCCCCCCCAACACACACATCTCCCCCCCCTCCCCCCTGACAAGCTATGGGTTGAACTCCACGAAAAGGCCCAGCAATACAACAAACATCACAGGAACGACGCCTCTCCATCTTCCCTCCCACTCCCGCCTCCATCGACCTACCACCACTACCCCTCTCTCTCTCTCTGTGACGAGTCTCCCCAACCACCATCACCATCATCCTCCCCCTCCCACTCACCACCGAACTTTGGTTCTTGTCTTGATGTTCACTTATTCCTTTTACCACCTCTCCCCTCGCTTTTCTTTTAGTCTGACGTTTTCTCTCTGTCTGTCTGTCTGTATCTGTCTGTCTGTCTGTCTGTCTGTCTATCTGTCTCTCTCTCTGTGTCTCTGTCTGTCTCTATCTAT
>NC_134909.1:2317220-2333567 GCF_041734735.1 Babylonia areolata
AAAAAGGTAAAACTTGATATAAAAGGGAAAATAAAAAAGAGGGCCCTAAAATTTGACCCCTGGGTACCCCCTTTTGGGGAATTTTTCCCTTTTTGGGAAGGAAATAAACCACGTGAATAAGACACCCTGAATACGGTTTTCTAGGAAAGATCTGAAAAAACAATAAGCATTTTAACGTCAAAAACCATAACATTTCAATTTTTAAAAGCAATATTTCGTGATTGATTAAGTCAAAAAGCTTTTGAAAAAACAAGGAAAATCAAATCCCCAAACCCCTTGCCCTTTTTTTAATATCACGCTGCCATGCATCATTTTTCTAATAAAGGGGGTTTTTACAAGAATGGTTTCTGTCTAAATCCTGATTGATTGGTATAGGAAAACTGATAATTTTTAATAAAGAATGTAAGGGGGGGAAAAAGGTTTAAAATGACTTTTTAAAAAACTTTTTAACAGAAGACAACAAAGAGATTGGGCTGTTAAATTTTTGACACCTTAGCATCACCTTTTTTAGCAGGGGAATAACCTTTGCAATTTAAAATCTTTTGGGAAAAAGATTTTTGGGTAGACAAAGATTTGGGAAAAGATAAGTAAGAGAATTCGGGGAAAATTTTTAAAAGGGGCAGATAGTTTTTAAAATTTTTTTGGGCTAAAGCCATCCCAAGCCCCACGAGTTTTTATTTTTTTGCGATCCCAAAAAAGATAAGACTTTATGAATAACATTAATGGAACCAGAAAAACTTTTTTTTTATATCTTTATTTTTGAAAAGAAGTTTTTTAAAAAAATGAAATCAAAAAAATGTGGGGTTTCAATGTCATTTGGGGAAATTTAAATTTGGGGTTTTCCCAAAGTCAGCCCAAAATGATTTTTTCAGTGTATCAACAGGAAAGAGAAATTCCGCAAATTTTAATTGTTTTTTTTTGGTTTAGTTGGTGTATAGCCTTCCCCTATGGAGGCGGGTTGCTTTTTTTCTTCGATTGCTTTCAAAAAAAAAACCGGTTTTGGGTTTCCCCGATTTATGTATTTTTACAATTTTTTCGTTTCTTCTGGTTTTTCTTTTGAATTTGGGCCGATTTTTCTTTTGGGTGGTTCTGTCATTTCCCTTGGGGTTTAAAGTTTCTTGCGTAACCAACTCGGAAGAATTTCCGACTTGGGCTCGTCCTTTTGAAATTTAAAGGGGTATGTTTATCAACAAATGCATAACGTTTTCATCCAAAAAAGGGAAAGGGGTTCTTCTGGATTAGTAAAGCCCATAAAAAGTTTTGGGAAAAGGGGCAGAAAGAAAGGGGGCCCGATTAAAGGCGTTTCCCCCCCCCCCGGGTTTTAAAAAGGGTTTAAATGGAAATGTGAACAACAGGGAAGACCTGTTTTTGGTATTTTTAAAACCCTTTTTTTTTCCCCCTGAAAAGAAAACGGGGTTTTTGGTCACTTACGCCAAAAAAATTCCCCGGCACCCCAAATTTTTTTCGAAAAAGAAAGTTTTGATTGGATGTAAAATATGATTAAAATCGTTTTTAGTTTTTTTTGTAACTCTGGTGGGGGAAACCAAAACACTGATGGAGATTGTAAGACTATAAGTTTTTTTTGGTTTTTCCCTGGGTATGAAGCCCGAAAAAGATCTAAATTAAAGTAACCCAAAAATTTAAAAACTTCCTTTTTTTGAAAACCAGGGGGGCTTTTCCATTTATTCACAAAAATCGTCATCCACTTGGAAAAACTTTAGGATGTCTGTAAAAAAAATGCTATAAAAGAAGAAAAAAGAAAAAGAAGAAGAAGAAGGAGGAGGAGGATGGAAGAAGAAAAAGAAGAAAAAGAAAACGAAGAAAAAGAAGACGAAAAAGAAAAACAGGAGGAGTTGGGGGGGGGGGGAGGGGGGGGTTTTATTAAAATGGGTGTGGGGGGAAGAAGAAGAAGAAGGGAAAAAGAAAAAAAGAATAAAAGAAGAGGGGAAAAAGGGAAGGGAAAAAAAAAAGAAGGGGGGGGAGGATAGAGAAGAAGAAAAAGAAGGGAAAAAAAGAAGAAAGAAGAAGAGGAAGAAAAGAAGAGAAAAAAGAAGAAGGAGGGGGGGGGATGGAAAAAGAAGAAGAAAGAAGAAGAAGAAGAAGAAGAAAGGAGGAGGAAAAAGAAAAAGAAAAAGAAGAAGAAAGAAGAAGAAGAAAAAGGAAAGAAGAAGAAGAAGAAGAAGGAAAAAGAAAAAAAGAAAAGGAGGAGGGGGGAGGGGGAGGGGGAGGAGGAGGAAGGGAAAAAGGGAAAAAAAGAAGAAGAAGAAAAAGGGAAGAAAAAGAAAATTAAAAAGAAGAAGGAGGAAGGGGGGATGAGAAGAAAAGAAAAGAAGAAGAAGAAGAAGAAGAAGAAAAAAGAAGAAGAAGAAGAAAAATGGAAGGAAAAAAAAAGAGAAGAAAAGAAGGAGGGGGAGGATGAGAAGAAAAAAGAAGAAAAGAAGGAAAAGGAAGAAAAAAAAGAGAAAAGAAGAGGAGGGGGAGGATGAGAAAAGAAGAAAAGAAGTAGAAGACGAAGAAGAAGAAGAAAAGAAGAAATCAGGAGGGTTTTGGGGGGGGGGGGAGGGGGGGGGTATATTAAAAGTGGGTGTGGGGGGGGCTGTCCCGGGGTGATCGCAGGACTTTCTTTTGAGGTTCCTGAGGCCCTTTAAATTTTTTTTTTTTCTTTTTTTTTTATCGGTTCTTTTTTTCCCTTTTTGCTTTCTTTTTTTCATCTTTTCCCCCCCCCTTCCTCTGTGTCCCCGTGTCTGTCTCAATCTGGCCCCTGTCTGTCTCACACACAAAACACACTCACCACACATACACAACCCAAAACTTTACTCCCCAACAAAACACACAACACACACAAACAAACACCAAAACCCACACACACACACCCAACACACACACAAAACACACACACCCCCACACACCACACCTACAAACACACAACACACACAAAACACACTCCCCCACAACACACACACACACACACCCCACCACACCCACACCCAAAAACTCAAACCCAAAAACCCACACAAAACTCTCAACACCCAACACCCCACTCACCACCAAAACTTTCCAACGCACACAACCCCACACAACACACACACACACACAAACCCAAAAACGCACAACCCACACACACAAAACACACACAAAACACACACAAACACACACACACACACACACACACTCAGAAACACACACACACACACACAAAAAACCACACACACACACACACACCACACACACCCCACAACACACCACCCCACAGAACACCAACACTCACGAACACAACACACACACACACACACACACACACACACACCAACACTCACAAAACACCACGCACACACACACACACACACACTCACACACACCACACACACACACACACCACCACACACACAACCAACACTCACGAAAAAACACCACACTCACACACACACACACACACACACACACACCCCCCAACACTCACGAACACACACACACCACACACACAACACACACACACACACACACACACACAACACACCAAAACCACACACACACAAACACACACACACACACACACACACACACACACTCTCCATCAGAACACTGGGGAAAGGGGCCCAGACGGGAAAAATGGCGTTGCATTCGTCCAATAAACCATCCCCCTCTGCCGATCTGCAACTTGTGAGGGCCTTGGCTGACATCACGGCGATACTTTAGATCGTGTGTGTGTGTGTGTGTGGGTGTGTGTGTGTGTGTGTGTGGTGTGTGTGTGTGTGTTGATGAGAGAGTGTGTGGTGTGTGTGTTGTGTGTGTGTGTTGTTTTGGCGTGTGTGTTATTGGGCGAGGGTGTGTGTTGTGTGTTGTGTGTGTGTGTGTGTGTGTGTGTGGGGGTTTGTGTGTGTGTGGTGTGTGTGTGTGCGTCTGTGTGTTGATGAGTGTGTGTGTGTGTGTGTGTGTGTGTGTGTGTATTGGTGCGAGTGTGTGTTTTGGTGTGTGTGGTGTGTGGGTGTGTGTGTATTGGTGCGAGTGTGTGTGTGTTGTGTGTGTGGTGTGTTTTGTGTCTGTTGGTGGGGACTGTGTGTGTGTGTGGTGGTGGGGTGTGTGTGTGGTGTGTGTGTGTGTGTTTTGTGTATTGGTGCGAGGGGGTTATGTGTGTGGTGTGTGTGTGTGGTGTGGGGTTTTGGTGTGTGTGGGTGTGTGTGTGGGGGTTTTGTGGTGGGTGTGGTGTGTGTGGGGTGGTGTGTTTTTTGGTGCGAGTGTGTGTGTTTTGTGTTGTGTGGGTGTGTGTATGTGTGGTGGGGTGTTTTGGTGCGAGTGTGTGTGTTTTTATGTTTTTTTTGTTTGTTTGCGTTGGCGCGTTTGGGCGTTAGGGTTTGTGTGTGTGTGTTTGGTGTTTTTATATGTGGGTGTGTTTGTGTGTTTGGGGTGTGTGTGTGTTTTGTTGGGGCGCGCGCGCGTGGGTGTTGGGTTGTGTAAATTTTGCGCGTGCGTGCGGCGGTAAATGTTTTCCGGGCCCATTCTCCCGTGTCGTCTTCCATTCCCCACCCCCCCCCCCCTTTAATTTCCTCCATACAAAAGGGGGAAAGAGACGCCCTTTAAACAGCGTTTTAACCCCAATTACCATAATCAAAATATTGCAAGGGGAAGGTTTTCAAAACTGAAGGGGTTTAAATTGTTGACAAAAAATTTCCAAAATTTCCCTGCGAGGGAAAGGGCAAAAATTTGGGTCATTCAGAAAACCCAAACGGGAAACATCCGGGGGGTTGTTGTAGGGAGAAGAAAGGATGGGGCGTACTGGGGGGATTTTGGACTCCCTGAAAACCCCAAACCTGGGGTGCTTTCACGGGGCCTTTTATCAATTTAAACCAAAGTCCAAAGACGATCAATGTTTGGGAAAAAAAAGGCAGGGGGCTGATTTTTTTTGTGGATGAATGAAATAAACAAAAATGATGAACAGGTAAATTCGGGTAAAAGAAAAAATTAAACTATGGGGGGGGGGGGTTCATATAGAAATAAACGAAACAAGGGGAACACAAAAAAACAAAAAGGGACAACAGAACAGACACAACACCCACACCACACACACACCAAAGCAAACAAACAATCAAACAAAAAAGCACACATAAAAAAAAACAAACGAATAAGCAACCGCTATGTTTTGTACAGAAATAAACTGACAAAATTTAAGTCAATACATGTAAAAAAAGGGGATAGGACTGGACAAAAATTTAAAACTAAATCAATAAATAAATTGGGGGACTGTGACTGTTCATAGAAAAATTTAATATTTAAAAAAAAACCCAAAACACCTAAAAAAAAAACCCCTTGCTCCTGAATAGAGGGGAAGCGAAACAAACAAACAAAAAAAATTTTTTAAAAATCAAAAATCCTCAACAGGTTCCAAAATTTCCAAAGGAAAACAACAAAAACAAAAAAGAAGAACTTCCAGTCTATGGCATGGCTTAAATCCCGATTTTTTTTTTCTCTCTGTTTTTTCGTATATTTCTCCCCCCCCCCCCCCCCCCCCCCCCCCCCTTCCCAGACGGTTAGGGGGAAAGTAAAACGTTGAATGCCGCCCAATGCCCATGTTTGCAACCCTTCCGTTGTTTCCCTCCGAATTCCCCCCGCCCCCTCCCTAAGCAGCCCTCCTCCCCCCTCCCCCCCCCCTTTGGGCCCCCCCCCCTTTCCCCCCTCTCTCTCCGTCTCTCTCTTTTTCTGTCCCCTGTCTCTTTTCGGCTGGCTGTCTCCTTTCCGTCAAACGTTTGGTAACACGGCGCACGCGGTAAAGTTCAACACGGGCATTTCCCGGGAACGGGGAAAAGGTGGGGTTTTGTGTGTTGTGTTGTGTGTGTGTGGTGTGTGTTTGTGTGTGTGTGTGTGGGGGAGGGGGGGGAAAAGAGGAGACAAGGCCATAAGGGATGTAGAGGGAGTGATAGAGAAAAGACGGGCAGACAGATGTAAAGAGAAAAAAGAGAGAGAGAGAGAGAGAGAGAGAGAAAAGAGAGAGAAAAGAGCAGAGGGGAAAGAGCGAGTGAGATGGGGAGAGAGACACCCCAGAAAGAAAGACGGGAAAACAAAGCCAGGGAAAGAGGGAAAGACAGAGGTGAGAAAAAAAAAAAAGAAGAGAGAGAAGACGGACAGAGGGGGAGAGAGAGACAGGAGACAGGAGAGAAAAAAAAAAACGGAGACGGCAGCGGGCAGACAGCGAAAGCAGGGGACAGAAAAACAGGGGGACAACATACTTTTTTCAAAGGGGAAAAAAGAGACAGACAGAAAAGACAGCCCAGACGGGACAGACACACCACACACACACACACACACACCAGAGGCAGACAGGCAAACGGGGACAGGCGACAGATAGATAGAACAAAAAGGGGAAAAGACAGAGACAGAGAAACAGGGGGACAACATACTACGACGGGGACGCCCACAGGAGAGAGACAGACAGAGGGGACGGGAGAAGACGAGATGAGGAGAGGGTGAAACTTATGTTCCAACCCCCTTGTGGAGCTATTTTTCCCCTTTTTCCCGTGAGGAGTTGGACTTCAATCTTCATTCCCCTTAAATGTGGGGTTTTTTTTTTTTTCTCCTTGCATTTTTCCCCAGTTCCCCTCTTTTTCTCTCTCTCTCTTTGTCTTTCTGTCTCTCTTCCTCTCTGTCTGTTGTTTTGGGCACGTGCCCCTCTCTAGGGCTGTCCCTTGGGCTCTGTCTGTATGTTTTGTAAGGGCCCCCCCCTTTCTCTTCTTCTTCCCCTTTATATATTTAATACTCACCCCTCTCTTATCTTTTAATTTTGTGTGTGTTTTGTGTGTGTGTTTGTGTGTTGTGACTTTTCATGTGTGTGCGTGAGAAAGAGAGAAGAGGGGAAAGAGAGAGGGGAGGAGTGAGAGAAAGAAAGAGACAGAGAGAGAGGAAGTATGTGTCTGTCTGTCTGTGTGTCTGTTTTCTGTGAGAAAAAAAGAGAGAGAGAGAAAACAAGAACAAAACTTTAAACTCCGGCCTCCGGGCCCTGAAAGGGGTCCAAAAATACACAATTGGTGATCACGAAAGTTTTTAAAAATTTTGATTTAAAAATTTACAATTAGTACCGTTGAAAGGGGATCATTTCCCACTAGGTCTTTTTTTCAAATTTTTAAAAATAATTTTAAATGTTCTGTTTCTCCTGTGTTCGTGGGGGCTTGTTCGGATTTTAAAAAGGGGTATGCCAGTTTTGGAAAAAAAAGCTAAAAATTTTTTTTTTTGCACATTTCTTTTTGTCCCTTTTCTGCTGTGTGCAAATGTCAAATGATCGGGATAAGGAAGGCCCCCGCTTCTTTTTTGGAAGTGCGGGTTTGTTCCCAAAGTACCTTTTTTTACCTTTGTGCTTGCTGAATCGGTGCGTAAGCAGCATGACTTGAAATTGTGTTCCTTTAAATGGAAGAGTTTCCCCTCTTTTCTTTTCGTTAAATCCTCAGTACGGCCCAAATCCCTCTTCTCCTCTTTAACCAGACCCCTCGGGTGTCCAGGGGGGTTTTCTGAATTGGGCCTAAACCCTTTTGCTTCCGTCGTAAGAAAATTTTGGTAATTTTTTGGGAAAATTCACCCCCTTCAGTATAAAGCCTTCCGGGTTTCAATTTCTGATGAAGGGAAATTTGGGGTGAAAACGCGTTTTAAAGTCGGGCTCTTTCGCCGTTCGAAAAGGAGGAGTTAAACTACAAAGGAAAGTTTTAGATTTTCAAATTTTTGGCAAAATATAGTTTTGCACAGGTTTAAAAACACGAGAAATGGGGAAAAAAAAAAAGGGCATAATAAACTAGACTTTAAAATGCGAAAATTTTTGAATTTAATGGGGGAACCCCCACACACACACACACCCCACACACACACACACACACACCACACATTCGAAACCCCCCCCCCCCCCCCCCAAACAAACCCAAAAAAAAAATACGAAAAAGGGGTTTGTCAAAACTGAGGAAAAACAAAAAACAAATCATTCAAAAGAAATATAACAAACTTTACAGATGTTTTAAAATTCTTAAAAGTTTCTTTTTTTGTTCAACTTTTTTCCCCGTTATTTCCTTTTTTTACTTCTGTACATGTCAAACAAAGAAATTTTTGTTTCTTGGGGAATTGGGTATAGAATTTCGTGACCCATATTTTGTGTTTAATTTTTGTACCAAAAAGTGAGTATACCTTTTACTTAATTGGGTTTTAAGCAAGTCCTTGGGGTTTTTAAACCCTTTTAAAATTTCAAAGACATATCGGGTTCGTCCTAATTTTATTTAAAATTTTATTGTATTGTATTCACACACACAAAACCCCAACCCCCAATCAATTTCCGGGCAGGGCAAATTTTGTTTGTTCCCCATTTTATTGGATTGTAATTTTATTCACACACACACACACACACACCCACACCACAACACACACCACAAAGAAGCATGAAAGCACTCACTCCCCACCCCACACACCAACAAAAACACACAAAACACCACACAAAACCCAAAAAACACACAAATTTTGACATGACATATCATTTCGTCCTATTGTATTGTAATTTTTATTCACACAAAACACGCACACACACTACACGCGCGCGCGGGCGCACCGGGGCTCCCCAAAAACCCATTCACTCACTCCCACACACCCAAAAAAACCAGGCACAGGGCACCCAAAAGGGCGACAGGGCCAACACCCCACACACACACACCAAAACAACACACCCCAAAACCCTGATAAAAATGAATAATTTTTTTCTTTTTAGACAGCTCTTTTTTTTTCTGAAAAAGGTAGGCTCCTTCTGCTTGTTCCCCCCCCTTTTATAGCTGACTGATCTCCGAAATAGTGACGAAAGAGAAAAACTCTCAAAAACCCAAAACAAGCAAGACCCAAAACACGACACGACAAGGCATTACAACCGCAAAGGGGAAAACGAGACGAGCGAACGAGACAAGGCGATACAAAAAAAGGCAAGGGAGACAAAACAAGGCAAGGCGAGACAGGCAAGGCAAGGGGCGAGACAAGGCAAGGCAAGGCGATCAAGGCAAGACCCGGGCAAAACAAAGGCAAGGCAAAAGGGAAGGCAAGCAAGGCAAAGGGGAGGGCAAAGGCAAGACAAAGACCCAAAACCAAAGGCAAAGGGAAGGCGGGACAAGGCCCCGGGAAGGGGGAGACAAGACAAGCAAGACAAGGCAAGGCAAGGCAAGGGAGACAAGGCAAAAGGGAAGGGGGGAGACCCGGCAAGGCAAGGCGAGACAAAACAAGAAAAAGGCAAAGGGAAGGCAAGGGGAAGGCAAGGCAAAGGACAAGGAAGGCAAGGCGAGACCCAAAGGGAAGCAAGGCAAGGCGAAACAAAACAAGGGGGACAAAGGGAAGGGAAAAGGGGAGAAAAGGGCAAAACAAACAAGGCAAGGGAAGACAAGACAAGACAAGAAAAAGGCGAGACAAGACAAGACAAACAAGGAAAAGGCCCCGGGGAGACAAACAAGACAAGGGGGAGACAAGGCAAGGCAAAGGCAAAGGGGACAAACAAGAAAGGCAAGAGGGCAAGACAAGGGGCAAGGCGGACAAGGCAAGGGGAGACGAGAGGAGAGGAGACAAAACAAAGGGAATACAAAAAAAAAGGCAAAGGGGAGAAAACGACCCAAAACAAGGCAAGACAAGACAAGGACGAAAGGCAAGGCAAGGCAAGGCAAAGGGGGAAGGCAAAGGGAAGGCAAAGGGAAGGCGAGACAAGGCAAAGGCAAAAGGGAAGGCAAGGCCCAAAAACAAGACCCAAGGGGAAGGGCAAGGGAAAGGAGACAAGAAAAAGGAAGGGGGGGACAAGGCAAGGCAAGACAAAACACGACAAGGGAAGGAAGGGGCAAGCAGAGGAGAAGACAGGCGAACAAAACACGCAAGGGGGAAGGCGAGACAAGAAAGGGGAAGGCCAAAGGGGGGAAAAACAAGACGAGCAAGACAAGGCAAGGGAGACAAGGGGAGACAAGACAAGCAAGACAAGACATGGGGGCACGATTTAAAACCACCCTTTTTTTTTTTTCCTTTTTTGGGGTTTTGTTTACTTGTAAGTGCATTTGTTTTTCTATCAAATAGGATTTTTTTTTTTTTTTTGCCAAAGGGCGAAACCCCGTTTTTGCCCGGGGGTTTTGTTAAAAAAAGCGCCAAGTGCATGCTGCTTTCAGGGCCCTCAGTTTTTTCGTCTTTTTCCCAAGATCATCGGGTTTTTTTTCAGTTCAGTGGAGATAGCTTCCCCCCCCCCTCCCTTTCCCCCCCCCCCACGCCCCCACCTCAAAAAACCCCGCTTTAAAAACCCCCCCCCCTGAAAACTTTTTCTTTTCCCTTTTTCCCCTGACCTTTAATGAGCAAAAGCCCTTGCCTTTTCCCCTAATGTTGGAGTGATGGGCCCGAGGTTTAAGCGTCCGCCCCGGAAACGAAGGGAAATTTTGGGCGCTGGTTTTGAACCGGCTCCCCCGAATTTTTTTCTCCCCCTTTCCCTTAGGGCCTTTTAGTGGTGGTCTGGACGTTGTCATTCGGATAACGATAAAACCCAGGTCCCGTGTTCCCGGGATTTTTCCCTTTGCGACGTAAAAAAAACCCACGGCAACAAAAAAGGGGGAAATTCCTGGCAAAATTCTGTAGAAAAAACCCCTTTGGTAGGAAAAAAAAATAAACCCGTACGAAGGGAAAAAAAAAAAAAAAATGGGGGCGCTGTAGTGTAGCGACGGCTCTCCCCGGGGGAGACAGCCCCAATTTTCACAAAAGGAAAACTGTTTGTTTAAAAAAAAATACACAATTTCAAAAAAAAAATGCGGGGGGTAATTTTTCGCATTAAAGGTTTGACCTCGTGACCCCAAACCCCCATTACAGCGAAGTATATGACACAAAAAAATTTTTAATCTTAGGGAAAAAAAAAAGAAGAAGGAAAAAAAAAAACCCAAAAACCCAAAAACAAAAAAACACACCCCACACACACCAAACAACACACAAAAATTGAGGGAGGGGCGTGCGTGTGTGTGGCGTTTTGTGTTGTGTGTGTGTGTGTGTTTGTGGAGGGGGGGGGGGGGGGGTTTGGGGGGGGGGGTTTGGGGGGGGGGGGGGGTCATTTGTTTTAAATCTCACCTCACAAAAACCCGAAACTTTTTACACCCTCAGAGAACCTTTAAAAGCTGCATCCGGGCTCGTTTCCCCTGTTTTTTGGCGCGGGCTATTGCGTCAAAATCTGTGTGTGTGTGGGGGGTGGGGGGGGGGGGGGGGGGTTTCGGCGGGGGGGGGGGGGGGGGGGGGGGGGGGGCCCATGAAATTTAAAATCCGGGGAACACAGAACGGGCAGGGTGTTTTGGAAGGGGGGGGGAAGAGGGGAGGGAAGGGGGAAGGGGGGGGGGGGGGGGGGAAAAAAAGAAAAAAAAAAAAAAGAGTGTGGGGAGGGAAAAAAAAAGGGGGGAAAAAAATGGGGGCGTGAGGGGGGCGGGGGGGGGGGGGGGGTGTGGTGGTGGTGGGGGGGGGGAGGAAAAGGGGGAGTGAAAACGTTCACCCGGTGGAAGGAATTTGAACGTGTGTGTGCGTGTGTGTGTGGTTGGGGGGTGGGGGGGTGGGGGAAGGGGAGGGGTGGTGGGAGAGGACCGCCCGTTACAACGTAAACAGAAAAGGTATAATATTTATATATTTATATATTATATAAAAATAAAATATAATTTATACCGTAAAAGAGGGGGTGGGGGGGGAGGGGTGGTGGATGGGTGGGGAAGACAAAGAGACAGATTTGAAGAGAGAAAGGGGGGACCACCAAAACACAAACACACACCACACACACACAAACCCCACAAACACAACTATATATTTATATTAAAATATTAAAATTTTATATAAATAAATTTTAGAGAAAGAGGCAGACAGAAGGGCAGAAAACAGAGATGCACAGAGACGGACAGACAGACAGGGCAGAAACGAGACAGAGACAGACAACACAACCAAAAGACCAAAAAAACACAGACAAAAAGAGAAAAAGGGGCAAAGTCAAGACAGACAGACAGACAGAGGGAGAGACAGACAGAGACAGAGACAACAACAGAGACAGACAGACCCGACAGGGCAGACAGACAGAGACAGAGACAAGACAAAACGAAAAACCCCTTAAATTTGCGTTTAAAATTTCCCACCACGCCAATGCGGCCCTTTTTTGTTGCATTTGCGTGCCGGGGGGAAAAAGAAAGAAAAAAAGAAACAAAGAAAAAAAAGAAAAGGGAAAAAAAAAGGGAAAAAAAAGAAAAAAAAAGAGAAGAAGACGAAAAAATAAACCTTTCGGGTTTATATTTTTTACAGGGTTTAGTTTTTCGCTCTAAAGGCCCCCCCGCGTTAAATCTCCCCTTTCGAAGGCGAAAGAGACGACTTTTAAAACCCCTTTCAACCCCCTTTAAACCTTTATCAAAATTTTTGGCAAGCGGAAAAACCCCTTATACTAAAAGGTGATTTTTGACAAAAAAAAACCCTAACTCTGACGACGGGAAACTAAAATTGGGGGCATTCAGACACCCACTGGAAAATCCGAGGGGGCTGTTAAAAGGGGAAGAGGGATTGGGGGTACTTGTAGGAAATGGCCCTGGGACAAAAAAGGGGCGCACAAATCGCTCCTTGCCATTTCCCCAGCTTCCCAAAGTTTGCATGTTTAAAATTTATTTACCCGGGGAAAAAAAAATAACAAAAAAAAAAGTGGGAGAGGTGAGGGTGTGGGAGACGTGTGGTGTGTGTGGGGGGGGGGGGGGGGAAAGGGGGGGGGTGTTGGGGGGGGAGGGGGGGGGGGGGGGTTCTCCCTTTCGGAAGGACGACAAAACAGAACACCTACACCCCACACACATACCCCCAGGGGGCGCCACACAAAACATACCCCATGCAGCCAAAACACGTTTTGGGACGCACCACTTAGTATGTTTCCCCACGCACGTAAACACACACACCCACACACACAAAACACACTTTACAAAACCAAAACGCGCACCACACACACACACAAACAAACCCAAAAAAAACAAACAACAAAAACCCAAATTTAAAACGCACCCACACACCCAAAAAAACCACATAAAAACCACAACCACATCAAAGCAACAACAAAAAAAAAAAAACCCCCCCCCAAAAAACAAAAAATAACAAAACCCCAAAAATAAACCATAGCCATAGCAAACCCCCACCACCAACACCAAAAACGACAACAAAAATAAAAACCACAAATAAACCATCCCATAGCAAAACCACCCCCCCACACCACAACGACAAAACATCAACAACAACATAAACGAAGTCACAGTAAAACCCCCTTTCCATTGCAACAACACAACACAACAAAAACAAAAACGAAAACCCACAAAAAAAACCACAGAAATCCACACCCCCCAACATAAACCAAGCCACAGCAAATCACCATCACCACCCCCAACAAAAACAACAAAAAACAACAACAACGACAACAAAACCCACCCCCACAACAACAACAACCAAACAACCCAAAACAACAACAACCACAAACAACCACAAAAACAACCACAAAAAACGACAACAAAAACCCATCCCACCACAACAACAAAACCAAACAAACAAAACCAAAACAAACACAACAAAAAAACCCACAAAAAAAAACCACAACAACACAACCCCCCACAAAAAAACAACAAAACCCCCAACGAGAAAAACATCCCAAACGACAACAAAAACCACCACCACCAACCACCACCACAACAACAACAACAACCAAAACCACAACGAGAACAACAACAACCACAACAAAAACCCACAACAACAAAAAAAAACCCGCAAACCACAACAAAAACAAAAACCCACAACGACAACAACAACCCACACCACCCCCACAAAACACCACCAAAACCACAAAAACAAAAAAACAAAAACCAAAACGAGAACAAATACCAAAACGAAACCACCACCACCACACAACAACAACCCCCAAACAACAACCCCCAAACCACAACAACAACCACAAACAACCCACCACAACAAAAAACACCCCCACAACAAAAACCAAAAACAACCACAACAAAAAAAACCCCAAAACGAAAACAAATCCACCCAACGACAACCACCACCACCACCACCCCCACAACAACCCAAAAACCCAAACAACATCCCACAAAAAACAACCACAAAACAACAAAACCCAAAACAAAACAAAAACAACCCCCCCACCAACAAAAAAAACAACCACAACAAAACCAAAAAACAACAACACCCAAACAAAAAACAACCAAAAGAAAAAAACCCCCCCACAACGACAACAACAACAACAAAAACCCCACCACCACAAAAACAAAACAAAACCACAACAACAACAACAACCAAAACGTAACAAACAACCAAAACAAAACCCACCCACCACAACAACAAAACCCCCACAAACAACTCCCCCACAAAAACAACAACAACAACCCAAAAACCCACAACAACCACAACGCAACAAAAACCACAACAACAACAACAAAAACCCACAACAACAACAAAACGAGAACAACAACAAAACCACAACAAAAACCCCAAAAAAGAGAACAAATCCACCACCCCCACAACAACAACAAAAACAACCCCAAAACAACCACAAAAACAAAAACCACCCCCACAACAACATCCACCACAACAAAAACAAAAACAACCACAACAACCACAAAACCACAACGACAACAAAAACCCAAAACAAACAAAACAACCCCACAACAACAACCACAACCACAAAACCACAACAACAAAAAACCACAACGAGAACAACATCCCCCCCACAAAAACAACAACCACAACAACAAAAAAAACCCAAAAAAACAACAACCAAAACGATAAAAATCCACCAAAACAACAACAAAAACCACAACCGACAAAAACAAAAAACGACAACCAAACAACCACAAAAACCCACAACAAAACGACAACAAAAACCACAACACCACAACAACATCCACACAACGACAACAACAAACACCCCCACAAAAACAAAAACCACAAAAAAACATCCCCACAACGCAACAAAACCCCACCCCAAAACCAAAACAAAAAACAAAACCCCACCACAACAACAACAAAAACCCACAACAAAACAACCAAAACGAAAAAAACAACAACAACCCCCACAACGCAACAAAAACCACAACAAAAACAAACCCCCACAGAAAACCCATAACCTCCCCTAACAAAAAAAGGAATGTGCAAGACGGAAGAAAAAAAAAACCCCTAAAAAAAAAATTTTAACAATATGGCAGGTTCCTCAACAACGCCACACACACACACACACCACACACCAAACCCCCACCACCGCAACACACCTTTCGTCAAACTCAAAAAATTTTTGTGGAGGACGTTAAAACAAAAGAACGAACAAACGCACACACACACAAAACAACACACCCCACACACACACACACCACACACACCACACACACACACCACACACACCTTTCGCCCAAAACTCACAAAATTTTTGTGGAGGATTTTAAAACAAAAGAAAGAAGAACACACACACCACACCCCAACACACACACACAACAACACACACCAACACACCACACACACACCTTTCCTTAAAACTCACAAATTATTGTGGAGGAGTTTAAACAAAAGAACAAGGAAAAAACCAAACACACACACACACCACACACACACACACAACACACCACACACCACACCAAATTTTAAAGAGTCAATTTTAAAATTATCCTTTCACCCCTATTGGAGTATGGAGGAAATTACTGAAAAATAATTTTTTGTCCCCAAAAAAAACTTTTCCCAAATCCAACAATGTCACATAAAATTTGAGAAAACACAATGTCTTTTAACCCCAAAAAGTATGCTAGGCAACATTTGAAACAAATCTTTATAAAGCTAAATGATTTTTTTGCAATACCACTTTTTCCCTTTTAATCTCTCCTACAACGGCAAAAAGGACGACTTTTTAACGCGTTTTCACCCAATTACCATCTTTAAAAATATTACAAGCGGAGGTTCTTTACTAAAAACGTGAATTTTTGACAAAGAATATAAAATTCTGACGACGAAGCTAAAGGTTGGGGTCTTCGACACCCCATGGACACCCAGGGGTCTGTGAAAGGAGAAGAGGGGACTGGCCGTGTGGTGATTTTAAAAGTTAAATAAAAAGGGGGGGGGGGGGGGGGCGTTGGGGGGGGGGGGGGTGGGGGGGGGGTGGGGGGGGGGGGGGTGGGGGGGGGGGGGGGGGGGGGGGGGGGGGTGGGGGGAGCAGGGGGGGAGGGGCAGGAATGAGAGGGGGCTTCGTTGCTGCCCCCCCCCTCCACAGCCCCCCCCACCCCCCCCCCCCCCAAACTTCAAGCGGGAGGCTTGCGGGACAGGAGTGTGCGTGTTAACATTCTAGCGTGTTGTGTT
>NC_134909.1:2333667-2338667 GCF_041734735.1 Babylonia areolata
ACACACACACACACGGTCTCCATCAGAACACTGGGGAAAGGGCAGACGGGAAAGTGGCGTTGCATTCTGTCCAATAAACCATCCACCCTCTGCCGATCTGCAACTTGTGAGGGCCTTGGCTGACATCACGGCGATACGTAAGATCGTGTGTGTGTGTGTGTGTGTGTGTGTGTGTGTGTGTGTGTGTGTGTGTGTGTGCGTGTGTGTATTGGTGCGAGTGTGTGTGTTGTGTGTTGTGTGTGTGTGTGTGTGTGTGTGTGTGTGTGTGTGTGTGTGTGTGTGTGTGTGTGTGTGTGTGCGTCTGTGTGTTGATGAGTGTGTGTGTGTGTGTGTGTGTGTGTGTGTATTGGTGCGAGTGTGTGTTGTGTGTGTGTGTGTGTGTGTGTGTGTGTGTGTGTATTGGTGCGAGTGTGTGTGTGTTGTGTGTGTGTGTGTGTGTGTGTGTGTGTGTGTGTGTGTGTGTGTGTGTCTGTTGGTGCGACTGTGTATGTGTGTGGTGTGTGGTGTGTGTGGTGTGTGTGTGTGTGTGTGTATGTGTGTGGTGTGGTGTGGTGGTGTGTGTGTGTGTGTGTGTGTGTGTGTGTGTGTTGGTGCGAGTGTGTATGTGTGTGGTGTGGTGTGTGTGTGTGTGTGTGTTTGTGTGTGTGTGTGTTTGTGTGTGTGTGTGTGTGTGTGTGTGTGTGTGTGTGTGTGTGTGTTGGTGCGAGTGTGTATGTGTGTGGTGGTGTGTGTGTGTGTGTGTGTGTGTGTGTGTGTGTGTGTGTGTGTGTGTATGTGCGTGTGTGTATTGGTGCGAGTGTGTGTGTGTTATGTGTGTGTGTGTGTGTGTGCGTGTGCGCGCGTTTGTGCGTGTATGCGTGTGTGTGTGTGTGTGTTGGTGTGTATGTATATGTGTGTGTGTGTATGTGTGTGTGTATGTGTGTGTGTGTGTGTGTGTACGCGCGCGTGTGTGTGTTCATGTGTGTGCATATGCGCGTGCGTGCGTGCGCGTATATGATTTCCTGTCCATTCTGCAGTGTCGTCAGTCCATTCCTCCACTCCCACCCCCCTTAAGGACTGCTGTAACACTACCAGTGGGTGCTGTCACGTGGCCGTATCAAGTTACCAAAGTCCAAAGACGATCAATGATTGGATAAGAAGGCAGTGGCTGATTTTGTGTGGATGAATGAAATAAACACAAATGATGAACAGGTAAATTCGTGTCAAGAAGAAATTACTATGGGGGGGTTCATATAGAAATAGAACGAAACAAGAGGAACACAAACACACACAGACAGACACAGACACAGACACACACACACACACACACACACACACAGCAAAGCAAAACAAACAATCAAACAAAAAAGCACACATAAAAAGAACAAACGAATAAAGCAACGCTATGATTGTACAGAAATAAACTGACTAAATAAGTCAATACATGTATAAAAAGACTAGGACTGGACAAAAAATGAACTAAATCAGATAAATACATAGGAGACTGTGACTGTTCATCAGAGAATTAGATACTTAAAAAAAACCCCACCAAACACCTAAATAAAAACCTGCTCCTGAATAGATGGATAGCGAAACAAACAAACAAACAAAATTTTGAAATCACAAATCCTCAACAGGTTACAAACTTCCAAAGGCAACACAACAGAACAGAAAAGAAGAACTTCCAGTCTGATGGCATGGCTTGACTACAGATTTTTTCTTTCTCTCTGTTGTCGAATATTTCTCCTCCCCCCCCCCCCCCCCCTTCAGACGGTGAGAGAAAGTAAGAACGTTGTAATGCCGTCAATGTCATGTTTGCAACATCCGATGTTTCCCTCCTGACTCCCCCCGCCCCTCCCTAAGCAGCCCTCCTCCTCCCTCCCCCCTCCTTCTGCCCCCCCCCTCCCCCCTCTCTCTCCGTCTCTCTCTCTTTCTGTCTCTGTCTCTCTCTGGCTGGCTGTCTCCTGTTCCGTCAAACGTTTGGTCAACACGTGCGCACGCGGTAAAGTTCAACACAGGCAGTTCGGAACAGGAGAAGGTGTGTGTGTGTGTGTGTGTGTGTGTGTGTGTGTGTGTGTGTGTGTGTGTGTGTGTGTGTGTGTGAGGGAGGGGGGGAAAGAGAGAGACAGAGGCATAGAGGGATGTAGATGGAGTGATAGAGAAAGACGGGCAGACAGATGTAAAGAGAGAAAGAGAGAGAGAGAGAGAGAGAGAGAGAGAGAGAGAGAGAGAGAGAGACAGAGGGAGAAAGAGCGAGTGAGATAGGGAGAGAGACACACAGAAAGAAAGACAGAGACAAAGACAGAGAAAGAGGGAAAGACAGAAGGTGAGAGAAAAAGAAAGAGAGAGAGACAGACGGACAGAGAGAGAGAGAGACAGAGAGACAGAGAGAGAAAAAAGAAAACGAGAGACAGGCAGACAGACAGACAGCGAAAGACAGAGACAGAGAAACAGAGGGACAGACATACATTCAGAGAGAAACAGACAGACAGACAGACAGACAGACAGACACACACACACACACACAGAGGCAGACAGGCAGACAGACAGGCAGACAGATAGACAGAGACAGACAGGGAAAGACAGAGACAGAGGAACAGAGAGACAGACATACATACAGACAGACAGACACACAGACACAGAGAGAGAGACAGACAGAGAGACAGAGAGAGAGAGAGAGAGAGAGAGAGAGAGAGGGGTGAAACATATGTTCCAACACCTTGTGGAGCTAGTTTAGCCCTTTTACCGTGAGGAGTTGGACTTCAATCTTCAGGTCTCTTAGATGTGTGGGTTTTTTTTTTCTCTCTCCTTGCATCTTTCCAGTTCCCCCCTCTCTCTCTCTTTGTCTGTCTGTCTCTCTTCCTCTCTGTCTGTCTGTCTGTCACTGTGTCTCTCTCTATGTCTGTCTGTGTCTCTGTCTGTATGTCTGTAAGCCCCCCCCCCTCTCTCTCTCTCTCTCTATATATATATATATATATATATATCTCACTCTCTCTCTATCTTTCAGTGTGTGTGTGTGTGTGTGTGTGTGTGTGTGTGTGTGTGTGTGTGTGCGTGAGCGTGCATGTGTGTGCGTGAGAAAAAGAGATAGAGAGGGAAAGAGAGAGAGAGAGAGTGAGAGAGAGAAAGAGACAGAGAGAGAGACAGTATGTGTCTGTCTGTCTGTGTGTCTGTGTCTGTGAGAAAGAATGAGAGAGAGAGAGAACAAGAACAAAAACTTTAATCTCCAGGCCTCCGGCCCCTAGAAAGAGGTCAAAAGTACACAATATGGTGATCACGAAAGGTGTAAAATTTAGATTTAAATTCACAGATTATGTACCAGTTGTAAGGTATCATTACCCACTAGGTCATTGTGTCAAATTTAAAACTAATCTACTGTTCTGTATCATCCATGTGTTCTGTGTGGCTTGTTCAGGATTAAAGAGGCTATGCCAGTCTTGAATAAAAGCTAATTTGTGTTTGCACATTTCTTCTGTCTTTGCTGCTGTGTGCACATGTCAAATGATCGGTATAAGGACAGGCCCGGCGCTTCTTTTTTAGGAAGTGTCTGGGTTTGTTCCAATGTACCTTTTATTTACCTGTGTGCTAGCTGAATCGGTAGCGTAAGCAGCACTGACTTGAAGTTGTGTACCTTGTGAATGGAGAGAGTTACCACTCTTTACTATTCGTTAACTCACTCAGTACGGCCAGTCCTCTCTTCTCCTCTACACAGACCCCTCGGATGTCCAGTGGGTGTCTGAATGACCTAACCTTTAGCTTCCGTCGTAAGAATTGTGGTATTCTTTGGCAACATTCACCTCTTCAGTATAAGAGCCTTCCGCTTGCAATATTCTGATGATGGTAATTGGCGTGAAACGCTGTTAACGTCGTCTCTTTCGCCGTTCGTATGGAGAGAGTTAATCTACAAAGAACGTTTTAGATTTTCATTTCTGGCAACATATAGTTTTGCACAGGTAAACACACGAGAAATGGGAAAAAAAGGACATAATAAACTAGACTTTAAACATGCATGAAAATATGAATGAATGGCAACACACACACACACACACACACACACACACACACACACACACACAGAGCGAGACACCCACCCCCCCCCCCCCCCCCCCCCTAACGAACAAAATGAAAAATACGCAATGAATGAGTCGTCAAATCTGAGGAACAACAAAAAACAACTCATTCATCGAAAATATAACAACTGTACAGATGTATTATATCTTAACGTACTTTCTTTTTCACTTTCTCTGCTTATGTCATACTTTACTTCTGTACATGTCAAACAATGAATTTCAGTACTTGTGAATGGCCTATAGAATATTCGTGACCCATATCTGTGTTTGAATATTGTACCAAAATGTGACGTATACCTTTTACTTAATCGTTTTCTAAGCATGTGCCTAGTGTATTAAACCTTAAAGTTTCATGACATATCGGATTCGTCCTATTGTATTGTATTGTATTGCATTGTATTCACACACACACACACACACACACACACATTACAGACATGACATATCAGATTCGTCCTATTGTATTGTATTGTATTCACACACACACACACACACACACACACACACACACACACACACGCACGCATGCACGCACTCACTCACTCACACACACCAACAAACACACACACACACACACACACACACACACACACACACACACACACATTACAGACATGACATATCAGATTCGTCCTATTGTATTGTATTGTATTCACATACACACACACACACACACACACACGCACGCATGCACGCACTCACTCACTCACACACACCAACAAACACACACACACACACACACACACACACACACACACACACACACATTACTGACATGACATATCAGATTCGTCCTATTGTATTGTATTGTATTCACACACACACACACACACACACACACACACACACACACACACACGCACGCATGCACGCACTCACTCACTCACACACACCAACAAACACACACACACACACACACACACACACACACACACACACACACACATTACT
>NC_134909.1:2356167-2358667 GCF_041734735.1 Babylonia areolata
GTGTGGTGTGGAGTGGTGTGGAGTGTTGTGGTGTGGTATGTAGTGGTGTGGTGTGGTGTGGTGTGGAGTGGTGTGGAGTGTTGTGGTGTGGTATGTAGTGGTGTGGTGTGGTGTGGTGTGGAGTGGTGTGGAGTGTTGTGGTGTGGTATGTAGTGGTGTGGTGTGGTGTGGTGTGGTGTGGAGTGGTGTGGTGTGGTGTGGTATGTAGTGGTGTGGTGTGGTGTGGTGTGGTGTGGAGTGTTGTGGTGTGGTGTGGTGTGGTGTGGTATGTAGTGGTGTGGTGTGGTGTGGTGTGGTGTGGTGTGGTGTGGTATGTAGTGGTGTGGTGTGGTATGTAGTGGTGTGGTGTGGTGTGGTGTGGAGTGGTGTGGTGTGGTGTGGTGTGGTGTGGTGTGGTGTGGTATGTAGTGGTGTGGTGTGGTGTGGTGTGGTGTGGTATGTAGTGGTGTGGTGTGGTGTGGTGTGGTATGTAGTGGTGTGGTGTGTTGTGGTGTGGTATGTAGTGGTGTGGTGTGGTGTGGTGCGGTGTGGTGTGGTATGTAGTGGTGTGGTGTGGTGTGGTGTGGTGTGTAGTGGTGTGGTGTGGTGTGGTATGTAGTGGTGTGGTGTGGTGTGGTGTGGTGTGGTGTGGTGTGGTATGTAGTGGTGTGGTGTGGTATGTGTGTGGTGCGGTGTGGTGTGGTATGTAGTGGTGTGGTGTGGTGTGGTGTGGTGTGTAGTGGTGTGGTGTGGTGTGGTATGTAGTGGTGTGGTGTGGTGTGGTGTGGTGTGGTGTGGTGTGGTATGTAGTGGTGTGGTGTGGTATGTAGTGGTGTGGTGTGGTGTGGTGCGGTGTGGTGTGGTATGTAGTGGTGTGGTGTGGTGTGGTGTGGTATGTAGTGGTGTGGTGTGGTGTGGTGTGGTATGTAGTGGTGTGGTGTGGTGTGGTGTGGTATGTAGTGGTGTGGTGTGGTGTGGTGCGGTGTGGTGTGGTATGTAGTGGTGTGGTGTGGTGTGGTGTGGTGTGTAGTGGTGTGGTGTGGTGTGGTATGTAGTGGTGTGGTGTGGTGTGGTGTGGTATGTAGTGGTGTGGTGTGGTGTGGTGTGGTGTGGTATGTAGTGGTGTGGTGTGGTGTGGTGCGGTGTGGTGTGGTATGTAGTGGTGTGGTGTGGTGTGGTGTGGTATGTAGTGGTGTGGTGTGGTGTGGTGTGGTGTGGTGTGGTGTGGTATGTAGTGGTGTGGTGTGGTGTGGTGTGGTATGTAGTGGTGTGGTGTGGTGTGGTGTGGTATGTAGTGGTGTGGTATGTAGTGGTGTGGTGTGGTGTGGTGTGGTATGTAGTGGTGTGGTGTGGTGTGGTGTGGTATGTAGTGGTGTGGTGTGGTGTGGTGTGGTGTGGTGTGGTATGTAGTGGTGTGGTGTGGTGTGGTGTGGTGTGGTGTGGTGTGGTATGTAGTGGTGTGGTGTGGTGTGGTATGTAGTGGTGTGGTGTGGTGTGGTGTGGTGTGGTGTGGTGTGGTGTGGTATGTAGTGGTGTGGTGTGGTGTGGTGTGGTGTGGTGTGGTGTGGTATGTAGTGGTGTGGTGTGGTGCGGTGTGGTGTGGTATGTAGTGGTGTGGTGTGGTGTGGTGTGGTGTGGTGTGGTGTGGTATGTAGTGGTGTGGTGTGGTGTGGTATGTAGTGGTGTGGTGTGGTGTGGTGTGGTGCGGTGTGGTGCGGTGTGGTATGTAGTGTTGTGGTGTGGTGTGGTGTGGTGTGGAGTGTTGTGGTGTGGTATGTAGTGGTGTGGTGTGGAGTGTTGTGGTGTGGTGTGGTATGTAGTGGTGTGGTGTGGTGTGGTGTGGTGTGGTGTGGAGTGTTGTGGTGTGGTGTGGTATGTAGTGGTGTGGTGTGGTGTGGTGTGGAGTGTTGTGGAGTGTTGTGGTGTGGTGTGGTGTGGTATGTAGTGGTGTGGTGTGGTGTGGTGTGGTGTGGTGTGGTGTGGTGCGGTGTGGTGTGGTGTGGTGTGGTGCGGTGTGGTGCGGTGTGGTATGTAGTGTTGTGGTGTGGTGTGGTGTGGAGTGGAGTGTTGTGGTGTGGTATGTAGTGGTGTGGTGTGGTGTGGTGTGGTGTGGTGTGGTATGTAGTGGTGTGGTGTGGTGTGGTGTGGTGTGGTGTGGTGTGGAGTGTTGTGGTATGTAGTGGTGTGGTATGTAGTGGTGCGGTGGTGTGGTATGTAGTGGTGTGGTGTGGTGTGGTATGTAGTGGTGTGGTGTGGAGTGGAGTGGTGTGGTGTGGTATGTAGTGGTGTGGTGTGGTGTGGTGTGGTGTGGTATGTAGTGGTGCGGTGGTGTGGTATGTAGTGGTGTGGTGTGGTGTGGTATGTAGTGGTGTGGTGTGGAGTGGAGTGGTGTGGTGTGGTATGTAGTGGTGTGGTGTGGAGTGGAGTGGAGTGGAGTGGTGTGGTATGTAGTGGTGTGGTATGTAGTGGTGTGGTGTGGAGTGGAGTGGAGTGGAGTGGAGTGGTGTGGTATGTAGTGGTG
>NC_134909.1:2373667-2376167 GCF_041734735.1 Babylonia areolata
ATTGATAGTTCCCGGTTGTTGAACATTAATTACACTACGGTTTAAAGTTTTGCCGTTTTCCTGGTATCATTCTCTGACTTTGTTCCACGATGTTTTTTTCTAGTATTCGATAACCCTTTAATAATTCTTTGATGTGTTCGTATTGATATGATGCGTTTTGATGTTCAGGCATAAATAATTATTTCATGATTTATTTGTACTTTAGTATGTGTTCATATTGATATGATGTGTGTCGATGTTACATGCGTGAATATTTATTATATGATTTATCTGAACTTTGTTTTCTGTGTACTGTCCAAACCTTGGAGACGAACGACTGAAAAAAAAAGGCACATTACTCCCCCTGTCACATGTACTTTAAGCTAATGACAAAGTGCCAAAGTGTCGCAAATCTCTTATTAGTTTATTTTGTTTCAATTCTGTTTTTCCTTTCTGTTCCATTTGTATCTGTTTTGCACCATTTTGTTCTGATTAGTACCTACTATGTCACTAGAGCTTTACAGCTGATGACATTAAACATTTCAGTGTTCAGTGTTCTCTCTCTCTCTCTCTCTCTCTCTCTCTCTCCCTCTCTCTCTCTCCCCCTCTCTCCTCTCTCCCCCTCTCTCTCTCTCCCCCCTCTCTTTCTCTCTCTCTCTCTCCCTCTCTCTCTCCCCTCTCTCTCTCCCTCTCTCTCCCCTCTCTCTCCTCTCTCTCTCTCCTCTCTCTCCCCCTCTCTCTCCCCCCCTCCCTCTCTCCCCTCTCTCGCCACCTCACTCCCTGTCTACCTTCATTTTCACCTTTTAACTGAGAAGACATTAAATCTCAAATTCCTCACACGGATAAGTTATACACAGTTTCTACTGTTCCTTCTGCTAACACCATCTTTACAGCCGGACTGGGAATGCCATGCGCGAAGTTTTTCGCCCTTCTCCTTTGTACAATTTCGCTTTGTGTCCTCCACACCTGGGTGCGGAGCGAGGGCCTAGTGGTAAAACACCCGACTGGGAAACAATGTTCGCGGGTTCGATTCTCATATTTACAGACTAGGATTTTACCTATCTGTTATCGTCATTATTATCTATTGTTGTTGTTGTTATTATTATTATATTAGTATCATTATCATTGTCATCATCATCATCATGACGTGATGGCCTAGAGGTAACGAATCCGCCTAGGAAGCGAGAGAATCTGAGCGCGCTGGTTCGAATCACGGCTCAGCCGCCGATATTTTCTCCCCCTCCACTAGACCTTGAGTGGTGGTCTGGACGCTAGACATTCGGATGAGACGATAAACCGAGGTCCCGTGTGCAGCATGCATTAAGCGCACGTAAAAGAACCCACGGCAACAAAATGGTTGTTCTGTAGAAAAATCCTCGTCGATAGGAAAAAACAAATAAAACTGCACACAGGAAAATAAATACGAAAACAAAATGGGTGGCGCTGTAGTGTAGCGACGCGCTCTCCCTGGGAAGAGCAGCCCGAATTTCACACAGAGAAATCTGTTGTGATAAAAAGAGAAATACAAATACATCATCATCATTATCATCATTATTATCATACAAGCAAAAGCCTACTCGAGTATCTGTACAAATGATCGTGGGAGTCTCAACCCATGAACATCTCCACTGGCTCCCTGTCTCACACAGAATAAAGTACAAGATCAGCACTCTATGTTATAAATGTATCCGCCCCTTCCTATCTCTGTGGCTGCCTTCACCTCTACACTCCATCTCGCTCACTACGATCAGCTTCGGATCCACTCTGTTTACGCATACCCAGATTCAAACACTCGACTGTTGGCCGCCGTTCTTTCTCTGTCTCTGGACCTTGCAATTCGAATGAACATTCTCTTTCGCTTCGTCAAGTCTCCACACTCAGCTCTTTCAAGTCTGGCCTTAAAACCCACATCTTCCCAAAATAACCTCCCTTCCCTGCCTCTTCATTGTCTTCAGTTTCTCCAGTTTTAGAGTTATGCATGCGTTTGAATGACTGATGCGAAAGCGCTTTGATTTGTCTCTGCACAAGTTTCAGCGCTATATAAATACCATTATTATCATTATTATGAAGAGGAAGAATGCTAGTTTTTTGACTCACTTGTGTAAACAAAGTGAGTCTATGTTTTAACCCGGTGTTCGGTTGTGTGTGTGTGTGTGTGTGTGTGTGTGTGTGTGTGTGTGTGTGTGTGTGTGTGTCCGTGTGTCTGTGTGTCTGTGGTAAATTTTAACATTGACATTTTCTCTGCAAATACTTTGTCAGTTGACACCAAATTTGGCATAAAAATAGGAAAAATTCAGTTCTTTCCAGTCATCTTGTTTAAAACAATACTGCACCTCTGGGATGGGCACAAAAAAATATAAAAAAAGAAGCCTAATTATATGCAAACTGCATTTACTGTTATATTTATATTTTTTGTATTCTCTAAACTTGGCACTCTGACCTCTTATTCTGACACAACAACAAGAGGAGTCATTATTATCATTTTTTGTTCAAACAGGAACTTCTTTTGCTAAGCATGGAA
>NC_134909.1:2388667-2398667 GCF_041734735.1 Babylonia areolata
TTTCTTATATTTTGGTTTCATCCATTCAACAGACACTCTCTGTTTGAATCAACAGGTCTGTTTTAGCCTTCCAACGAAAATGATATACACTGTCCAATTTACTTCGCACGAAAATAAAATATACTGTCCAATTTACTTCACACGAAAATGAAATATAGTGTTCCGTTCAATTCACACGAAAATGAAATCTACTTTCCAATTTACTTCACACGAAAATGAAATATAGTGTTCCGTTTAATTCACACGAAAATGAAGTCTACTGTCCAATTTACTTCACACGAAAATGAAATCTACTGTCCAATTTACTTCACACGAAAATGAAATCTACTGTCCAATTTACTTCACACGAAAATGAAATCTACTGTCCAATTTACTTCAAACGAAAATGAAATCTACTGTCCAATTTACTTCACACGAAAATGAAATATAGTGTTCCGTTTAATTCACACGAAAATGAAATCTACTGTCCAATTTACTTCATACGAACATGAAATACAGTGTTCCGTTCAATTCACACGAAAATTAAATATACTGCCCCATTTACTTCAGGTGAAACTGAAATATACCGTTCCATTTACTTCAAACGAAAATGAAATCTACTGTCCAATTTACTTCACACGAAAATGAAATCTACTGTCCAATTTACTTCAAACGAAAATGAAATCTACTGTCCAATTTACTTCAAACGAAAATGAAATCTACTGTCCAACGAAAATGAAATCTACTGTCCAATTTACTTCAAACGAAAATGAAATCTACTGTCCAATTTACTTCAAACGAAAATGAAATATAGTGTTCCGTTCAATTCACACGAAAATTAAATATACTGCCCCATTTACTTCATACGAAAATTAAATATACTGCCCTATTTACTTCAGGTGAAATTGAAATATACTGTTCCATTTACTTCAAACGAAAATGAAATATACTGTTACGTTTACTTCATACGAAAATGAAATCTACGGTACAATTTACTTCGCAAGAACATGAAATCTACTCTCTACTTACCTCACACGAAAATGAAATGTAGTGTTCCGTTTAATTCACACGAAAATGAAATGTAGTGTTCCGTTTAATTCACACGAAAATGAAATATACTGTCTGATTCATTTCAGGATAAAACAAATTGCAGTGTCACACTTCAACAAACAAAAACAACAACAACAACAACAAAAAATGTATATATATAAATATATATCTTTATCTATCTATCTATCTATCTATCTATCTATCTATATATATATATATATATATATATATATATATATATATATATATATATATATACTGTCAAGTGTCATACACAAGAGCGAAACATAGCGTCACATTTTATTTCACATGGAAATGAAATACACTGTCACAATTACTGCAAACCCACGTGTGTGTGTGTGTGTGTGTGTGTGTGTGTGTGTGTGTGTGTGTGTGTGTGTGTGTGTGTGTGTGTGTCTGTGTGTGTGTGTGTGTGTGTGTGTGTGTGTGTGTCTGTGTGTGTGTGTGTGTGTGTGTGTGTGTGTGTGTGTCTGTGTGTGTGTGTGTGTGTGTGTGTGTGTGTGTGTCTGTGTGTGTGTGTGTGTCTGTGTGTGTGTGTGTGTGTGTGTGTGTGTCTGTGTGTGTGTGTGTGTGTGTGTCTGTGTGTGTGTGTGTGTGTGTGTGTGTGTGTCTGTGTGTGTGTGTGTGTGTGTGTGTGTGTGTGTGTGTGTGTCTGTGTGTGTGTGTGTGTGTGTGTGTGTGTGTCTGTGTGTGTGTGTGTGTGTGTGTGTGTGTGTGTGTGTCTGTGTGTGTGTGTGTGTATATATATGTGTGTGTGTGTGTGTGTGTGTGTGTGTGTGTGTGTGTGTGTGTGTGGTTTCTCTCCCTCTCTCCACAGCTACTCTGTCTCCCTTCTCTCTCTGCCTTTTTCTCTCCACGCGCCTTTCTCTCCCTCTCTCTCTTTCTCTCTTTCTCTCCCTCTCTCTCACTGTCTTTCTCTGCTTCTTCCCCCCTCTCTCTCTTTCTCTCTCTCTCTCACTCTGTCTTTCCCTGTTTCTCTCTCTCTCTCTCTCTCACTCTCTCTCTCCTGTCTCTCACTCTCTCTCTCTTTCTCTGCTTCTTCCCCCCCCCCTCTCTCTCTCTCCCTCTTGATTTTTCTCTGTTTCTGTCTCTCATTCTCTCTCTCTCTTTCTCTTTTTTCCTTTCTCTGTTCCTCTCTCTCTCTCTCTACCCCTACTTCCTTCTTCCATCCCACTCTCTCTCTCTCTCTCCACTCGCCCCCCCCCCCCCCCCCCCCCACACACACACACCCTCTCCCCCCCCTCTCTCTCTCTCTCCTAGCATCCAGGTTACGTGTGAGTTGTGTTAAACGCTTCATGGCTCACGGAAGTCAGACGGATATATACATGCCTCTTCACAAGTTCCGCGCAGTTTGCTCTGACAACAGACACTAGGCAAGTCCAGTCACTTACAGGTATCTATATACACACGTACATACCCTCACACACACACACACAAACGTATATATATATATATATATATATATATATATATATATATATATATATATTCTCTGAAGACCTTGTACTGTCCAGCTCTCCTTAGACTTTGTTATATATATATATATATATATATATATATATATATATATATATATATATATATATATATATATATACAGGCAGAGAAAAGGAAAGAAAGAAAGAAAAAGAAGAGAGGACTGAATAAAGAAAGAAAGACAGAAAGACAGGAAGGAAGAAATAGAAACAAGAAAGGAATGAATAAAGAAAGTAAGAAACGAAGGAAGGAAGGGAGGAAGAAAAGAAAAAAGGATGAATGAAAGAAAGAAAGAATGATAAAGAGAGAAAGAAAGACAGAAACAAACAATGAATGAATGAAAGAAAGGAAGACAGACAGAAAGAAAGAAGAGAAGAGGATGTATGGGTGTGTACTTGCACTGTGGGGACGCATCGAGTGTGTACATGCAGACGTTATGCCACAGAGAGAGAGAGAGAGAGAGAGAGAGAGAGAGAGAGAGACAGACAGACAGACAGACAGACAGACAGACAGAGAGAGGGGGAGAGAGAGAAAGAGAAACAGAGACAGAGGGAGTGCTCAAGAGACGGAGAGAGAGAGAGAGAGAGAGAGAGAGAGAGAGAGAGAGAGAGAGAGAATTAACATGTACACTGAAAATAAAGAAATTAAGAAACGAAGGTTGCAAACAACGACTACAACAAAAGACCAGAAAGAATGTAACCCCCCGCCCCCCAAAAAAAACAACAAAAAAAAACAAAAAAAACCCAACAAAAACAACAAAAACAAAAAAACAAACCCAAACAACAACAACAAACAAACAAAAAACCACGCATAAAAAAAGGACGCAAAACAAAATTAAACAAAACACCACCACCAACATAAACAACAACAACAACAACAACAAAAACAACACACACACACACACACACACACACACACACGAACGCACACACACACACACACACACACACACACACACACGCGCACACACACACACACACACGCACACACACACACACACACACACACTCTCCCTACTCTAACCAGTGTTAAACATGTGCTGTTCAGTCAAGTCAGATCGTATCTGGGCTAGTCTATCGCTGGAAAAGTGTGTGTATATATCTACATATATATATATATACTCCGATCTTAGCGTTGCGAACAAGGAGGGCAGACAATGTGTTCCCGGAACATTGAAGCTGATTTTCACAGTTCATTTAGCAGCACACGATGGGCCGCTAAGACTTCGCCATTGGTTTGGTTTAGCAGTGTTCTGCGTTTTTCTTTCTTTCTTTCCTTCTTTCTTTCTTTCTTTTTTCTTTCTTTCAAAGTCTTTTACTTTACTTTCTTTTTCTTTCCTTCTTTCTTTCTTTTCTTTCTTTCCTTCCTTCTTTCTTTCTTTCCTTCCTTCTTTCCTTCTTTCTTTCTTTTTTCTTTCTTTCCTTCCTTCTTTCTTTCTTTCTTTCCTTCCTTCTTTTTTCTTTCTTTCTTTTTTCTTTCCTTCCTTCTTTCTTTCTTTCTTTCCTTCCTTCTTTCTTTCTTTCCTTCCTTGTTTCCTTCCTTCTTTCCTTCCTTCTTTCTTTCTTTCCTTCCTTCTTTCCTTCCTTCTTTCTTTCTTTCCTTCCTTGTTTCCTTCCTTCTTTCCTTCTTTCTTTCTTTTTTTCTTTCTTTCTTTCCTTCTTTCTTTCCTTCCTTCTTTCTTTCTTTCTTTCCTTCCTTGTTTCCTTCCTTCTTTCCTTCTTTCTTTATTTCTTTTTTCTTTCTTTCAAAGTCTTTTACTTTATTTTTTCTTTCTTTCTTTCTTTCAAGGTATTTGACTTTATTTTATTTTACTTGTTTATTTTTTCTTTCTTTCTTTCTTTCAAGGTATTTGACTTTATTTTATTTTACTTGTTTACTTTATCTTTCTTTCTTTCTTTCTTTCAAGGTATTTTACTTTATTTTATTTCACTTGTTTATTTTTTCTTTCTTTCTTTCTTTCAAGGTATTTGACTTTATTTTATTTTACTTGTTTACTTTTTCTTTCTTTCTTTCTTTCAAGGTATTTGACTTTCTTTTTCTTTACTTGCTTACTTTCTTTCTTTTATTTTCCTTTCTTTCAAGGTATTTTACTTTATTTCATTTTATTGTTTACCTTCTATTTCTTTCTTTCTTTCTTTCTTTCAAGGTATTTGACTTTATTTTTCTTTACTTGCTTACTTTCTTTCTTTTATTTTCCTTTCTTTCAAGGTATTTTACTTTATTTCATTTTATTGTTTACCTTCTATTTCTTTCTTTCTTTCTTTCTTTCAAGGTATTTGACTTTATTTTTCTTTACTTGCTTACTTTCTTTCTTTTATTTTCCTTTCTTTCAAGGTATTTTACTTTATTTCATTTTATTGTTTACCTTCTATTTCTTTCTTTCTTTCTTTCTTTCAAGGTATTTGACTTTATTTTTCTTTACTTGCTTACTTTCTTTCTTTTATTTTCCTTTCTTTCAAGGTATTTTACTTTATTTCATTTTATTGTTTACCTTCTATTTCTTTCTTTCTTTCTTTCTTTCAAGGTATTTGACTTTATTTTTCTTTACTTGCTTACTTTCTTTCTTTTATTTTCCTTTCTTTCCTCTCTTTCTTTCAAGATCTTTTACTCTTTTTTTACTTGCTTACTTTCTTTTTCTTTCTTTCTGTTCTTTCTTTCAAAGTCTTTTGTTTAATTTTATTTTACTTGCTTACTTTCTTTTTCTTTTCTTTCTTTCTTTATTTCATTTCTTCCTTTCAATGTCTTTTACTTCTTTTTTTACTTGCTTACTGTCTTTTTCTTTTCTTTCTTTCTTTATTTCATTTCTTCCTTTCAATGTCTTTCACTTTTTTTTTTTACTTGCTTACTTTCTTTTTCTTTTCTTTCTTTCTTTATTTCATTTCTTCATTTCAATGTCTTTCACTTCTTTTTTTACTTGCTTACTTTCTTCTTTCTTTCAAGGTCTTTTCCTTTCTTTTTTTTTTCTTTTGATTTCTTTTTCATTATTTATTTGGTTATATTTCTAGGGTAGGTCTGTCAGTGTTTTTTTTTTTTGTTTTTGTTTTTTCCTGTTGTTCTTTTCGTTTTTTTAATTTCTTTCTTTCTTTCTTTTAATTTCTTTTTCATTATTTTTTTTATTTTTTTTATGTTTCTAGGGTAGGTCTGTCAGTGTTTTTTTCTGTTGTTCTTTTCGTTCTTTTAATTTCATTCTTTCTTTTAATTTCTTTTTCTTTCTTTCTTTTGATTTCTTTTTCATTATTTTTTTGTTATGTTTCTAGGGTAGGCCTGTCAGTGTGTTTTTTTCTGTTGTTCTTTTCGTTCTTTCAATTTCTTTCTTTCTTTCTTTTAATTTCTTTTTCACTTGTTTTTTTTTTTTCTATGTTCCTTTTCTTTCTTGTTTCCCATTCTCATTCTGTTTTTATTTTCTCGCTTCCTTGCATTCTTTCTTCTTTCTTTTCTCCTCGACTTTTCTTTTTTCTTTTCTCGTGTACACAAATTACACTAACTCACTCAGTACGGCCAGTCCTCTCTTCTCCTCTCCACAGACCCCTCGGATGTCCAGTGGGTGTCTGAATGACCCAACCTTTAGCTTCCGTCGTCAGAATTGTGGTATTCTTTGTCAACATTCACCTCTTCAGTATAAGAGCCTTCCGCTTGCAATATTTTGATGATGGTAATTGGGCTGAAACGCTGTTAACGTCGTCTCTTTCGCCGTTCGTATGGAGAGAGTTAAAAACACCGACATACTATCACAAACGCTGAAGACTAAGTTCGGCAAGAAATTGTCCATCTTAGTATCAGTATCAGTAGCTCAAGGAGGCGTCACTGCGTTCGGACAAATCCATATACGCTACACCACATCTGCCGAGCAGATGCCTGACCAGCAGCGTAACCCAACGCGCTTAGTCAGGCCTTGAGTAAAAAAAGAAAAAGAAAAAAAGAAAATAATAATAATAATGATGATGATGATGATGATGATAAAAAGACAATAAAAAAGACAATAATGATGATAAATAAGTAAATAAATGTAAAACAATTTAAACATGCAGAACACACACACACACACACACACACACACACACACACACACACACACACACACTCACCAAACACACACACACGCATAACAGATATGTAACAAACACGCAGTTTCACAGATATGAAAGCGCAAACAAATACACATAAACGTACACGAGCCCCGACACACACACACACACACACACACACACACACACAGAGAGAGAGAGAGAGCATCTCCCAAATTACACTATATATATATATATATATATATATATATATATATATATATATATATAAACATCTTCTTTTCTTTTCTTTCTTTCTTTCTTTCTTTCCATCCTTCTTTCTTCCTTTCCACCCTATCCATTTCTTTCTTTCTTTCTTTTCTTCACTAACCATTTTTCTCTCTTTTTCATTTTTTCTTCCTTCCTTCCTTCCTTCCTTCCTCTCTTTTCTTCCTTAACCATTTTCTTTCTTTCTTTCAAACGGGCGAGTACAACATGCAAAGTATGTGTGACAATGGTCACTAGATTTTAACGGGTAGCAGATAGGATTGCACGTATGTTCATAAATGATAGCATGTATATATATCTATCATGTCCATAAATGATCGTATACGTGTGTGTTTATTATGTCCTTAGTGACTGATGTATATTTATCATCTCCGTAAATGATTGCATATATATATATGTATATATATATATATATATATATATATAAATGATCGCATGTATATTTCTTATGCGCATAAATGACTGCCACGTATATACATTGTCAATAAACAACTGCACGCATATCAAGCTAATTATATCTAGAACTGATTGTATGCATATCGACTTCTAAAAATGATCGCATACATGTTCATTTTGCTCACAAATGACAACACGTATATCTATCATCTGCATTTATCCACAGAAACTGTTTTTTATTTTATTTTATTTTAATTTTTTTTAATACTTAACACGTTATTGTTGTTTTTTTTCCAATGAAAAAGACATTATAGGATTTTCAATTTATATTTTCCCTTTCTGTCATCCGGTTTTTTTTTTATCCAATATATTTAATGTCTATCCACACTGAGCGATTTGGACTCAAATGACATCTCTTATCAAATATATTTTATATATTAATCAATTTCTATGTTTGTTTGTATATAAATTATTTATAACTGTTCGTTTGTTTTATCAGTACACACACACACACACACACACACACACACACACACACACACACACACACCGAGATATGTATGTAGAATGGACGAAAATTGTAGAAAAAGTAGCAAAAGAAAAATAATAAAAATAATAAAAATACTAACAAGTGTTTTTTGTGTGTGTGTGTTTTTTAAGTCATCCCTCAATCAAAAACATTACACCCCCTCCCCCCCCAGCCCCCCAAAAAGCTAAGCAATAAGAAGGCTGGGGTGTGTGGGGGGAGACACATCCTATATATATTTTGAAAACAAGCTAATAAGTAAATACCCACTCGAACAGAGGGAAAAAAAGAAAGAAAGAAAAAACAGAAAAGAAAAAAACAAACAAAAAAAACACACAGAGAGAAAAAACAACAACAGAAAAAAAAAGAAAACGGAAAGACTAAAATAAAGATTTTATTTCAAAGAAAATAGGGAATAAAGAAAGAATCAGGTATCCGCAACGGAAATAAACAATATTTTAGACATAACACAATATCACAAATAAACATCCGTAAAAAAAACCCCAACAGAACCCCCCCAAAAAAACTGTTTTTACAGAACACAAACTGCGAAGCAAAATTATATACTTATCACGTTTCAACACAAATTCTGTTGATAAATTTGATAAATATACGATGCCTTCGAGGCACAAGAAGAAGAAGGAGGAGGAGGAGAAAAAGAAGAAGAAGAAGAAGGAGGAGGAGGAGGAGAAAAAGAAGAAGAAGGAGGAGGAAAGAAGGAGGAGGAGGAGAAGAAGGAGGAGGAGTAGGAGGAGAAGAAGAAGAAGTAGAAGAAGAAGGAGGAGGAGGAGAAGAAGAAGAAGAAGGAGGAGGAGGAGAAGAAGAAGAAGAAGTAGAAGAAGAAGGAGGAGGAGGAGGAGGAGGAGAAGAAGAAGAAGAAGAAGAAGGAGGAGGAGGAGAAGGAGAGAAAAAACCCAAAAAAAACAACGGCTGAGAACAGTAACCGGATATTCCATTAACAATATAACAAACAAACAAACAAAAAAAAGCAACGAAAAAAACAATTGTTATATTTTCACGTACGTATGTGCACACACACACACACACACACACACACACACACATACGCGCGCACGCGCACACACCCCCACCCCCACACTCCCCCTACCCCACACACACAAGAAGAAGCAGAAGAAGAAGAAGAAGAAGAAAAAGAAGGCATAAAAAAATTATCATAACCATGTTTTGTTAACAAAGGCAGCCTCTTAAGTAATGTTACAGGAGCAGTTCGGATTATTTGTATTTGTATTTCTTTTTATCACAACAGATTTCTCTGTGTGAAATTCCGGCCGCTCTCCTCAGGGAGAGCGCGTCGCTACACTACAGCGCCACCCATTTAATTTTTTTTTTTTTTTTTTTTTTTTTTTTTGCGTGCAGTTTTATTATTATTATTATTTTTTTTTTTATCGAAGTGTTTTTTTTCTACAGAATTTTGCCAGGAGAAACCCTTTTGTTGCCGTGGGTTCTTTTATGCGCATGCTGCACACGGGACCTAGGTTTATCGTCTCATCCGAATGACTAGCGTCCAGACCACCACTCAAGATCTAGTGGAGGGGGAGAAAATATCGGCGGCTGAGCCGTGATTGGAACCAGCGCGCTCAGATTTTCTCGCCTCCTAGGCGGACACGTTACCTCTAGGCCATCACTCCACTTCGAGAGTGGCGCTGTACTGTGGCAATGTGGCGCTCTCCCCGGGGAGAGCAGCCCGAATTTTTCACACTGTTGTGACAAAACAGTAACACAACATTACTGTCAATAAACAGAATCGTGTTTATCGAAACGAACTTACGCCTGTTTATTATCAATATGGAATAATAATGATGAACAAAAAAATCTAGGCATTTGGTATTTTATTTGATGGATGTATCCATAGAATCAAAAATTAGTTACGTACTCTCTTAGTTATCTGTTTATCTATTTTTTTTTTAAATTCCTTTATTTATTCATTCATTTTTGTCATCATACAATGTGGTCCTATGTGGTAAACATAACAAGAAGCCACACGTTAAAGGCATCGCCACAGACAAACGCCACCTCACACACACATGTATTTTCAAATGAGAACCTAATTATATCCGGCATAAATGAATACTTGAAATGTGTGCATATGTACCTGGCTATGATTTTTCGGAGACTTAAACATTGTGGCCCTGTACAATTTGGTATATCATTTATAAAATATTTTATTTCATTCTCGTTTTACTTGTTGGTTAAATCTTATTTTCAGTGTGAATGCGTTTTGAAAGAATTGATTGTATGA
>NC_134909.1:2418667-2426167 GCF_041734735.1 Babylonia areolata
TATGAATTCACTGCCTTCCTGTGCCCAGCCCTGGACACAGTGGATATGAATTCACTGCCTTCCTGTGCCCAGCCCTGGACACAGTGGGTATGAATTCACTGCCTTCCTGTGCCCAGCCCTGGACACAGTGGGTATGAATTCACTGCCTTCCTGTGCCCAGCCCTGGACACAGTGGGTATGAATTCACTGCCTTCCTGTGCCCAGCCCTGGACACAGTGGGTATGAATTCACTGCCTTCCTGTGCCCAGCCCTGGACACAGTGGGTATGAATTCACTGCCTTCCTGTGCCCAGCCCTGGACACAGTGGGTATGAATTCACTGCCTTCCTGTGCCGAGCCCTGGACACAGTGGGTATGAATTCACTGCCTTCCTGTGCCGAGCCCTGGACACAGTGGGTACTGATGAATTCACTGCCTTCCTGTGCCCAGCCCTGGACACAGTGGGTATGAATTCATTGCCCCGAGTACCGTGAAAGCCGGTGATGGGGCCATTTCATTATCCTTTAACTTACATTGCATGCATGCTTCATCGCACTGACGTACGCACGTATTTGTAATGATACGTACGTTGCCACCTTACTGCTTTGTGTGTTTTGTGTGCGTGCGAGCGTGAGAGAGAGAGAGACAGAGAGAGAGAGAGAGAGAGAGACAGACAGACAGACAGACCGATAGACAGACAGAGAGACAGACAGCGGACAGACAAACAGGCAGACTGACTGACAGAGAGGCAGAGAGAGGGAGAGAAAGAGAGAGAGAAATATGAATGAGAGAGAGAGAGAGAGAAAGGCAGGGGCAGTGAGAATGAGAGAGAGAGAGAGAAAGAGGTGAGTGGAGAGTGAGTGGAAAAGATGGGTGTGGGGGTGGGGGGACGGGGGAGGGGCAAAGGGGGGGCCGGGGGGTGGGGGAGAGGAGAGAAAGGGAGAGGAGAGAAAGTGAAAGTGAGAGAGAGAGAGAAGAAAGACATATGGGGAGAGAGACAGAGAGACAGAGACAGAGACGGAGGAGGGACCAGGCATGCACATTTTTACATGAACACAGAATGTTTACCCATCGCATAGCAGACAAGGAACCGAGACACACAGACAAACAAACAGACAGACAGACAAACAAACAAACATAAATCGTGTTAAAGCGAAAACAACCAACGACTGATTCAAACCAGATAACTCTCGTGCACTGAGCAAAGAAGAGAGGAAACTCTTGTCTCACTCACAGCTTCCAAATGAATCAACGGTGTCTGCACACACAACCGCGAAACCGAATAGCTTCAGTGTGAGAAGGTTTAGTTTGGAGAGGGAGAGGGAGGGGGAGAGGGAGAGGGAGGGGTGGGGGACTGTTTCCGCTTCCCAACACAACACAAACTCTGTCTCTCTGTCTGTCTCTTTTTCTCTGTGTCTCTCTCTGTCTCTCTCTCGCGGCACTGGGTGTTGTTTCGTTATTTCAAGAGTTCTTCTCGCTTCGCATTTTGAAACCAGATGGACTTAAGTCTTTCTCTGCTTCATTCGTTAGTTAGTTAGTAAGTTATTCAGCTATTTATTCATTTAGTTAGTTAGTTATTCAGCTATTTATTCATTTAGTTAGTTATTAGAAGAGAGAGATAATATGTCGAAGTGCGGGTAGAGTAGGGTAGGATATTTATTTATTCGTTAACATTGACACTGCTGTTATTATTATTATTATTAGTAGTAGTAGTAGTAGTAGTAGTAGTAGTATTACTTACTAACTTACTTAGGTAAAACAGATTAACTCTTTCCATACGAACGGCGAGAGAGTCGACGTTAACAGCGTTTCACTCCAATTACCATCATCAAAATATTGCAAGCGGAAGGCTCTTATACTGAAGACGTGAATGTTAACAAAGAATACCACAATTCTGACGACGGAAGCTAAAGGTTGGGTCATTCAGACACCCACTGCACATCCGAGGGGTCTGTGTAGAGGAGTCCTGTCATCCATGACAGCGTTCGGTGGGTTATGAAAACAAGAACATACCCAGCATGCACATCCTCGAAAACGGAGTATGGCTGCCTACATGGTAGGGGGTAAAAACGGTCATACACGTAAAAGCCCAGTTGTGTATACAAGTGAACTTGGGAGTTGCAGCCCACAAACGGAGAAGAAGAAGAAGAAGAAGAAAATGATGATGATGATGAACAACAACAACAAGAACGATTAGAACAAGGATAAGAACAAACAGAAGAAGAAGAAGATGTTGATGATGATGATGAAGATGATGAACATCATCATCAACAACAACAACAAGAACGATTAGAAGAAGAAGAAGAAGAAGAAGATGTTGATGATGATGATGATGATGATGATGAACAACAACAACAACAACGATTAGAACAAGGATAAGAACAAACAGAAGAAGAAGAAGAAGAAGAAGAACATGGTGATGATGATGATGAAGATGATGAACATCAACAACAACAACAACGACGACGACGACGATTAGAAGAAGAAGAAGAAAATGATGATGATGATGAACAACAACAACAAGAACGATTAAAACAAGGATAAGAACAAACAGAAGAAGAAGAAGATGTTGATGATGATGATGAAGATGATGAACATCATCATCAACAACAACAACAACAACAAGAACGATTAGAACAAGAAGAAGAAGAAGAAGAAGATGATGATGATGAAGATGATGAACAACAACAAAAACAAGAACGATTAGAACAAGGATAAGAACAAACAGAAGAAGAAGAAGAAGATGATGATGATGATGATGAAGATGATGAACAACAACAACGACAAGAACGATTAGAACAAGGATAAGAACAAACAGAAGATGAAGAAGAAGAAGAAGATGATGATGATGATGATGATGATGAAGATGATGAACAACAACAACGACAAGAACGATTAGAACAAGGATAAGAATAAACAGAAGAAGAAGAAGAAGAGGGGGGTGTTGAAACAACAGAAGTGACCACCACGCACAGAGCATGGATGGATCTTTCCTGGGGAAGGAAGGAATCCAGCTTAACTCTCTCCATACGAACGGCGAAAGAGACGACGTTAACAGCGTTTCACCCCAATTACCATCATCAAACTATTGCAAGCGGAAGGCTCTTATACTGAAGAGGTGAATGTTGACAAAGAATACCACAATTCTGACGACGGAAGCTATAAAGGTTGGGTCATTCAGACACCCACTGGACATCCGAGGGGTCTGTGTAGAGGAGAAGAGAGGACTGGCCGTACTGAGTGAGTTAATGTCCTGTCACCCGCACTCGTGACCGAAGACCTAGTAGTGCTCACTGAAATCCGAAATGACTGGGGAAAGCTTACCGACGCCTTGTGCTTCAGTCCGCGGAGCGAAAAGGGTTAAGTATGGAAGCATTTAGAGAGTTAATTTTCATATCTGAATGCTATCATTTGTCATTCGGATGAGACGATAAACCGAGGCGCACGTAAAAGAACCCACGGCAACAAAAGAGCTGTAGAAAAATCCACTTCGATAGGAAAAACAAAAAAGTGCAGGTGGGGAAAAATACCACTAACTGGTGGCGTTGTCAGTGTAGCTCTGGGGAGAGCAGCCCGAATTTCACACAGAGAAATCTGTTGGGACAAAAAAGAGTAATATAATACAGTACAATACATGATAATAATTATGAGATGAATCACTAAAAGGCAGGTTAGGATGGGGGGATTTCACACAGAGAAATCTGTTGGGACAAAAAAGAGTAATATAATACAGTACAATACATGATAATAATTATGAGATGAATCACTAAAAGGCAGGTTAGGATGGGGGGATTTCACACAGAGAAATCTGTTGGGACAAAAAAAAGAGCAATATAATACAGTACAATACATGATAATAATTATGAGATGAATCACTAAAAGGCAGGTCAGGATGAGGGGATTTCACACAGAGAAATCTGTTGGGAAAAAAAAAATATATAATACAGTACAATACATGATAATAATTATGAGATGAATCACTAAAAGGCAGGTCAGGATGAGGGGATTTCACACAGAGAAATCTGTTGGGACAAAAAAGAGTAATATAATACAGTACAATACATGATAATAATTATGAGATGAATCACTAAAAGGCAGGTTAGGATGGGGGGATTTCACACAGAGAAATCTGTTGGGACAAAAAAGAGTAATATAATACAGTACAATACATGATAATAATTATGAGATGAATCACTAAAAGACAGGATAGGATGGGGGGGATTTCACACAGAGAAATCTGTTGGGACAAAAAAGAGTAATATAATACAGTACAATACATGATAATAATTATGAGATGAATCACTAAAAGACAGGATAGGATGGGGGGGATTTCACACAGAGAAATCTGTTGGGACAAAAAAGAGTAATATAATACAGTACAATACATGATAATAATTATGAGATGAATCACTAAAAGGCAGGTTAGGATGGGGGGATTTCACACAGAGAAATCTGTTGGGACAAAAAAAGAGTAATATAATACAGTACAATACATGATAATAATTATGAGATGAATCACTAAAATGCAAGATAGGATGGGGGAGTTGTATGCTGAGCTGAGGGAAGCAGGACAGATGGAGCGTAGACTCAGTGATGACTGTTTGGAATAATGAGAACTCAGAACTCAGAACTCAAAACGTTTTTATTCAAGGATTAAGATTTTAGGCATTGCCTATTCTTCCAATCTGTCCTTGCTAATCTACATCTATTACAAGTAACACACACATAAATGAAAGGAAAAGGTTTTCATGCAGAATTGTATACATAATGAAGAAAACACCCCCCACACACACACACACACCGCTCCCCCCCCCCCCCCCCACACACACACCCACATCCGTGCACACACATACATACACACACACACGCGCGCACACACACTGACAGCACCCCCTCACTCCCCCAACACAGAGAAGTATATTTAGAACAAGAGAGGCAAGGCCTTTAAGACTCACTTGTGATACACTTTAAAAAAAAAAATCCAATCGTTAAAATGTGTTCTGTATTTGTTATTATAAAGCTTCGGGTTTAAAAAAAAAAAAAAAAAAAAAAGAAGAAGAAGAAGAAGAAGACCAAAAAAAAAAAAAAAAAAAAAGAAGTCCTAACCAGATGCGAACCCCGCGTGTTCGGGTGAGAAGAAACTGTCTTACCCATTACACTATCGTGGCTCCTTAACTACTCCTTGAGCTACTGAAACTTGCTCCTTAACTGACGTTCTAAAATTTAATATTTGAATATACCTTTTTTAAAGGGCGATAAATCAATTGCGCTATTCGCAGTGAGAACGCTGTTTAAATCATATTATTCTGGTGTATCTTGGGCATTCAAAAAATCTTTAAGGGCAATAAAAAAAATATTTTTAAGTCCGCGGTAAAGGAGACGTGGCTATCGCTGCAATCACACTGCATCATTTAGCCGTTTTATCCAGATCTAGACAGATGTACAAGCTTATTTACACCCGCCGGGAATGTAGTACGACACGGTCGATTCAATTTCTCTTTTATGTTCATTCTAGTTTTATAGTTTTAAAGTTGATATGAAAATTTAGTATTTTGTTAAACTAATATCATGTAGAGCCAAGTACAAGTACTTCTAAACGTCGTATGAAGTGAAAAGGACTCCATTTTGAGAAAAGTCAAGACTGGAAAATTTTCTGTTTCATCAATTCAAGGGTATTAACTCGCATGGTTTACAATTTTAAACTGTGAATTCCGACTGATTCTGTGAATATTTTTATGGCAGTTTGGGGCATAATCCAGTAAGTGATGAGGCGTTCACAAATCTTTCTCTGAATAAATATTTAAGTCTCCTTCTCCAACTTTCCATCACATGTTATCGTGTATTGTCCATTGGATATAGGATTGAAAGGGCAGGTCAACAACTTGAAACAAAATGGCGTCGTTCGCGTTCGCGAAGAATATGAGCACGCGCTTTGAATGTGTATAAATATGTGTACACAATTGATTTTGCCCATGACCTTCAGGGCTCAGCCAATAGATCTATAAAGTCCACTCGTCGTATTGATTTTAGTATTTTCCGAAAAAGACCAATTGGGCGAATGAACATAGTGAAAGCCCTGTACACTGAGAGTAAAACACACAAGCTTTTTATGTATTGAGCATAATTTCAAAATGTAATGTTTAAGATGAGAAAGATCAGTTTAAAGCAAATTAAGTCCCCTAACATTAATTACAGATTAATTTCCCTTTTTTTTACTATCTGCACCAAAACGTTTGCAAAATAAATAAAACTTCCATGCTTAGCAAAAGAAGTTCCTGTTCGAACAAAAAATGATAATAATGACTGCTCTTGTTGTTGTGTCAGAATATCAGATCAATGTGCCAAGTTTAGAGAATAAAAACAACAACAACAACAACAAACCCAGAAAATGCAGTTTGGATATAATTTGGCTTCTTTTTAATTTTTTTTTTTTGTGTGCCCATCCCAGAGGTGCAATATTGTTTTAAACAAGATGACTGGAAAGAACTGAATTTTTCCTATTTTTATGCCTAATTTGGTGTCAACTGACAAAGTATTTGCAGAGAAAATGTCAATGTTAAAGTTTACCACGGACACACACACACACACACACTCTCACACACACACACAGACAACCGAACACCGGGTTAAAACATAGACTCACAAGTGAGTCAAAAATATACTTAATGGACTGTGAGAATGGGAACTGGTTTATATAAACAAGAGAAACGACTGATGGTGAATGTAAAAAGTAATAATAACAATAATAATTGTATTTATGTAGCACTGAATCTTGTGCAGAGACAAATCCAAGCGCTTTCACACCAGTCATTCACACGCATGCATAACTCTAAAACTGAAGAAACTGAAGACAAGGAAGAGGCAGGGGAGGGAGGCCATCTTGTGAAGAGGTGGGTTTTAAGGCCAGACTTGAAAGAGCTGAATGCGGAGACCTGACGAAGCGAAAGAGGAAGTTCATTCCAAATACAAGGTCCAGAGAAAGAACGGCGTCCAACAGTGGAGTGTTTGAATCTGGGTATACGTAAACAGAGTGGACCCGAAGTCGATCGTAGAGAGCGAGATGGAGTGTAGAGGTGAAGGCAGCCACAGAGATTGGAAGGGGCAGATTTGTGAATACATTTATAACATGGAGTGCTGATCTTATACTTTATTCTGTGTGAGACAGTAAAGACAAACCATCACCGTTCCCAGTCACAGTAGATGACACACTTTCATGGAAGTGGAGGAAGGTGGCAGAGTGGTTAAGACGTTCATCCGCCAGTACAGAGTCCGTGAGGGTGTGGGTTCGAATCCCGCTCTCACCCTTTCTCCCGAGTTTGACTGGAAAATCAAACTGAGCGTCTAGTCATTCGGTGGAGACGATAAACCGAGGTCCCATGTGCAGCACGCAGTTGCCGCACTGAAAAAGAACCCACGGCAACAAGAGTGTTGTCCTCCGGCAAAATTGTGTAGAAGAAATCTACTTTGATAAGTAATGACACTCAACTGATTTGAATTGAACTGAATTGACTAGCGCGTTGTT
>NC_134909.1:2433667-2441167 GCF_041734735.1 Babylonia areolata
AACAATGGGACAAGTTATGGCATATTTTCAGATTTGCTTTGAAGGTTGAAAGATGAGTTGTCTTGTCTAACAGCAATGGGCAGAGAGTTCCAAATCGTCGGACCGAAGAGAGAGAACAGTGCTAGACAGGTGTCTGAGACAGATAGATAGACAGACAGACAGACATCCAGACAGATAGAAAGACCGACACAGAGAGACAGACAGAAAGAGAGAGAGAAGGAGAGAGAGAGAGAGAAAGATAGACAGAGAGAGAAAGAGAGATAGGGAGAGAGAGAGTGAGAGAGACTGAGAGAGACAGAGGGAGACAGAGGTAGAGAGAGAGAGAGAGAGAGAGAGAGAGAGTTAGAGAGGGAGACAGAGAGGGGGGAGAGAAAGAGAGAAGGAGAGAGAAAGAAAGTGAGAGAAAGAGAGCGAGAGAGAGAGAGAGAGAGAGAGAAAGTGAGAGAGAGAGAGTTTCAGTTTCAGTTCCAGTTTCAAAGAGGTGTCAAAGGGTGCAGACTGATCCATATTTATACATTACTCCACACATGTTATGTTCAGAGAGAGAGAGAGAGAGAGAGAGAGAGAGAGAGAGAGAGAGAGAACCGAAATGAACTTTCAGAACGACTGCAAGCTGTGTTTTTCTTCCTAAATTAAAGATGGTTCGGTATTTTCTTTCCCTCCATATCACCCGCCCCCCACCCCCACCCCCACATCTCTCCCCCTCATCTTTTTCGCACACACCCACACCCATGTATGTATGAACGTACACACACACACACACACACACACACACACGCACACACACACACAAACACGCACACACACACACACGCACGCACACACACACACACACACATACACACACACACACACACAAACACACACACACACACACACACACACACACGCACGCACACACACACACAACACAGACACGCACACACACACACACACACACACACACACACACACACGCACGTACACACACACACATACATGCACGTGCGCGTGCACGCACATATGATCTTGCATTTGCATACACATACATACACGTACACCGAGAGAGAGGGAGCGAGGGAGAGATAGACAGACAGACAGACAGACAGACAGACCGGATGAGACAGACTGTGAGACAGAGAGACAGAAAGATATAAAGAAACAGATAGAAAGACAGTTCAGGCCACACACACACACACACACACACACACACACACACACACACACACACACACACACACAACCAAAAAGAGAAACTGGTAAGGGAGAGATAAAGACGGAAAGAGAGAGAGGGGGGAGGGATAGAAAGAGAGAGGGGGAGAGGGAGAAACAGATGGAGAGAGAGAGAGGGAGAGAGGAGATAGGGAGGGAGAGAGGGAGAGGGAGAGAGAGAAAGAGAGAGAGGGAGAGGGACAGAAGGAGGGAGAGAGAGAGGAACAGAGAGAGAGAGTGAGAGAGAGAGACAGAGAGAAAGAGAGAGACAGAGAGATACAGAGTGAGAGAGACAGAAACAGAGAGAGAGAGAGATGGAGAGAGACAGACAGACAGGGACAGACAGAGAAATTTAGAAATATGATCAACGAGCTGGCACAAAAACAAGTCACAAACACCCCCCCCCCCCCAACACCCCCACCTCCCAAACCCACCTCACCCCCCTCTCAAGAACAAACAAAATCAGAAGTAGAAAAAAAAAAAAAAAAAAAAAACAAACAAACCTGCGTACACACAGTACCCATTGACCCTCTTTCGACCTCAACCAATAGACACCCCCCCTCCCCCTTCTCTCTCTCTCTCTCCACGCAACACATCAAAGCAAGGCCATAATTACCCTCTATTTATTTTTTTGTCACTTGAAACTCCGTTCCCCCTCCCCCCCACCCTCCCTAATACCATCCACCCAGCCTTACTCCTTGCCAGCCTTCTGTACCCCTTAAATACCCGTGTAGAAGGTTTGGGTTGTTTTTTGTGTTGTGTGCATTTTTTGTGTTTTTTTGTTTTATAACTATCAAGCCTGTTGTGTAGTTCAACAAGAGAAAGTTGAAAGCCTTCAACGAACACACATAGAACGGAGAAAGATCTGCACAGAGAGAGAGAGAGAGACAGAGACAGAGAGACAGAGAGAGAGAAAGGTGGATAATTACTGACGGGAAGTGGGGGGGGGGGGAGAGGGGGGCAGGGGGGCCTGGGGGGCAGGGGTGAAGATTTAAAGTGGAAGGGTAGAAAGAAGATAGACGAGAGAGTGGGAGGAGGGAGAGAGAGAGAGAGAGAGAGAGAGAGAGAGAGAGAGAGAGAGATAGAAACAGACATACAGACAGGCGGAGACACAGAGAGAGAGATAGGCAGACAGACACACACAGACACGTGGATGAGAGAGACAAAGACAGACAGACAGAAAGATAGAGAGAGACAGAGATATGCCAACACAGAGAAGCAGAGACAGACAGACAGACACAGAGGAAACATAAAGAAACAGAAAGCGTGAGAACAGAGAAAGAGAAAGACAAGCAAAGGAGCAGAGACAGAGACAGGGACAGACACAGGGAGAGACAAAGAGAGACAGAATACACAATACTTTTTTTTTTAACCTCTAAAAAAGAAAGAAAGAACGAATTCCATTTTTAATAAATCATTAAGATGTTCAGATTTTAAACTTTAGGCGGGTTTCCGATGGAAGACAACTGGTCCACATACAAAACGATATATATTGTACACAACTGGAAAACTGTCCTCGCACATAAAAAAAAAAGCAACAACAACAAATAACAACAAATAGGTTTTGGACGTGTGTAAAAAAAATAACACAACCACGATAAAAACAACAACAGCACAACCAAAACAAAAAAACAACAAAAAACAACAACAATCCCCTCCAAAAAAACCAAAAAAACAAAACAACAAAAAACAACACCAACAACAACTGCACCAACAACAAAATCAAGATCAGTAACACCAAAAAACAATGATAAAATAACCCACAACAACAACAAAATCACCACCAACAAGAAAAAAAACACCTTCACCACCACCCACGAGAAACATCACCAACATAACCACCACACCTCCAACAACGACACCAAGAACAAAAACTGCATCACTGGCAAAAGAACAACAACACCATAACTACCAAGAACGCCACTAACATCACCACCACCCCACCTTTGAAGAAAGCAAAGACTGCCTCAGACAGTGTACCCTGTGATATGGAGGCAGTGTTGAGCAAGCAGCTATCAGGTAAAAGTGATCCTGCACTGACTGCCTCGCCAGCTTCAGAACCGCAGACAAGTAAAGTGCACCCCACCGGTTTTAGTTAAATTTCGAAAAGGCATTCGACAGTGCAGGCAGTTAGTGACCCTGGAACATTCCCCAGCACAATGCAGTATACAGGAATGTCACAGGTTGCCGTCAGAAAACTGTTTAACGGACCCACACGCCATTTTGCCAGAGTTAGGAGGGTTTTCTGTAACGATTGGAGTTAGACAAGGCTACCTGCTGTCACCTCTTCTTTTCCTTTTGTCCTTTTACCGGGCCGCACGAACAGTTTCTATCAACATCCACCGAAGAAGAAGAAACAACAACAACAACAAACCAGAGAAAGAGTAAGATCCTGCGAGGGAGAGGGAGTTTGGGGGGTTGTTGGGGGAGGGGGAGGGGATAGGAGGGCCGTGTGTGTGTGTGGGGGGGGGGGGGGGGGGCAGGGGGGGGAGGGTGCGTGGCTGAAGCCTGACTGAATGATACAGAAAAAAGAACTCGTGATGAGCGCCTCAAGGCGGCTGTCAGTCGGCTCTACCCAGGTGGGCAGCCTGTTTTGAAGACGATTCAGTTTTTGTAAAGCGCAAAGGGTTTGGTCTCTCACCGAGGTCAGGCACTATGCAAGGATTCACATCAACCAATCAGTTAATGCAAGAAGAGACATTCAAACGACAGTCAGAAAGGCATGAAATGCAATCGTTATTCTCTGGCATGTGTACAAGACCAACAAGACAAAACGTCCTTTCTACGGTCACATACAAACATGGTACAGATGTGCGGGTCAGATGCGTGAAAGCTAAGAAATCCAGCATCAGGAAAATTCAGAAGAATAATACAACAGCAACATCTACAACAGCAACACTCTTTGGGCGTCAAAAAGCAGAAAATTGAATTTTGCTACGAATCAAATGTCACCGACAGACAGACAAACAGTTAGGAGATCCTCTCTCTCTCTCTCTTTCTCTCTGTCTCTCTCTCTTTCCCTCTCGATATATATATTTGTCTCTCTTTCTCTCCCTGTCCCTGTCTCTGTCTCTCTCTCTTTCTCCCCGTCTCTCTCTCTCTTCCTCTCTCTCTCTTTCTGTCTGTCTTTGTCTCTCTCCTCTCTCTCTTTCTCTCTTTCTCTTTCTCTCTCCTCTCTCTCCTTTTCTCTTTCTCTCTCTCTCTCTCTCTTTATTTATGTCTTTCGTTCACACACACATACACCCAAGCCCACACCTACACGCAGGCACAGAGAAAGAGAGAGACAGACAGACAGACAGACAGACAGAGACAGAGAGACAGCGAGACAGATACAGAGAGACAGAGACAGAGGGAGAGGGAGAGGGAGAAAGAGAGAAAGATAGAGAGAAAGAGAGAAAGAGAGAGAGAGAGGGAAAGAGAGAGAAAGAGAGAGAGAGGGAGAGAGAGATTCACTCATTCACACACACACACACACACACACACACACACACACACACACACACGCACACACACACACACAGAGGAAGCAGAACGTCATCTTCTTCTTCAACCCACACAAACACGCCACCCTTAAAAAGAAAGAAAGGAAAAAAAAGAAAGAAAAGAAAACCTCTTTTCCCCAAAGGGCTTAGGAATGGGAAGTGGTGTGTGTGTGAACGCTCTCTCCCCTCTGACAGTTAATGAGTTCACTTCAACATCATCTGAGACAGGACGCAGAGAAGGGGGAGGAGGGGGGAGGGGCGAGGGGGGGGAGATGGAGAGAGGGAGGGAGAGAGAGAGTGTGTGTGTGTGTGCGAGAGAGAGAGAGAGAGAGAGAGAACTCAGAACTCAAAACGTTTTTATTCAAGGATTAAGATTTTAGGCATAGCCTATTCTTCCAATCTGTCCTCGCTAATCTACATCTATTACAAACAGCACACACATAAATGAAAGGAAAAGGTTTTCATGCAGAAGGGTGTCCATAATGAAGAAAACAACCCCCCCACCCCCACACCCACACACACACCCACACCCGCGCACACACATGCATACAGAGAGAGAGAGAGAGAGAGAGAACACTGAACACTGAACACTTTAATGTCAATAGCTTTACAGGCCTAATGACATGGGGGTTCATAATACAAATAACAACATGCATCAATAGTAATAATATTGATGAAAACCAAAGCCAAAACTAAATCAATCAATCTGTGCAACAAAGTGCAGTTCGACCATCCATTCAAAGTAATGGCATGTAGTGAGAAATAAAAACAAAAAACATATATAAATGTATAACATAAATATTTTCCATATGAGAATGACAACACAGATTTCACTTTTCACAATGAGCAACACCTGATACTATTTTATTATTGTTGTTGTTGTTTTTTCGTCGCATGTTATTCGCTTGGGCAATATATTTTGCAAGTGACTGTAGTGAAGTTTCCTGATTTAGATTAAGCACTCCAAAAATATCTTCATTCTTTGCTAAATTTGTTTTAAGAGAGAGAGAGAGAGAGAGAGAGAGAGAGAGAGAGAGAGAGAGAGAGAGAGAGACTGCCACAGAGACTACACATACTAAATTAAAAATTAAAGCATGTGTGTTTGTAGAAGTACATAACAGAGGGAAAAAAACAACACCCAACCAATTAATTAGAAAATTGAAAAATTAAACAATCAAACACACACACACACACACACACACACACACACAGAGAGAGAGAGAGAGAGAGAGAGAGAGAGAGAGAGAGAGGCACAAGCATGGTATTAGTAAAATGCAAAGAAAAAAAAAGAAAAATGCACAAAATGAAAGAAACAAACACACACAACACACACCGCAACACATACCAGAATGGGGGATGGAGGGTGAGGAAGGTTCTCAGTCAACCATACACACGTCACAAACAGTATCACTAAATGAGCGATTTACATGACACATCATGTCATAAGGTGGGAAAGGTCATGTTTTTTGGAACGTGGCTGGGAAGAGAGGGAGAGGGACAGAGACAGAGAGAGACAGAGGGAAAGAGAGACAGAGAGAGAGAGAGAGTGGGAGAGAAAGAAATAGAGAGAGAGACAGAGAGAACAAGAACAAGAACAACAACAAAACTTTAATCTCCAGGCCTCCGGCCCCTAGAGAGAGGTCAAAAGTACACAATATGGTGATCACTCAACCACAACAAAATGTAAAATACGTACTAACTTAACCTGTAGAACAAAAGTGCTTCTCGTGCATTGTAAATTAATTCTAACTTTCATCATTGTTGTCACAGAATTCCTGTCGTATCTTCAGGAGAGACACAGAGAGAGAGAGAGAGGGTGAGTCTTGCGGAGAGGGGAGAGACTGAGGGGGTGGGGGAGGGGGAGAGGGAGAGAGAAAGAAATAGAGAGAGAGACAGAGAACAGTGGAGAAGATATGGCGAGACATGACGAACGAAGGACAGGGCGAGACAAGATACATACATCGGGACACACAGAGAGGGAGGGAGGGGGAGGGATACTTCCAACTGCCCCCCCCCCCCCACCTACCCCCCCACTCCCCGCCCTCCAGCCCTCACACACACACACACACACACACACACACACACAGACGAGAATACACAAGCACACACAAATACAGACACACAATCACACACACAGACACACACAATCACACTCACAGACACACACACACACACACACACACACACACACACACACACACACACACACACACACATTCACACAAACAAACACAGACAGACACACACACACACACACACACACACACACACACGCAGATACAGACACAGACAGACAGACAGAGACACACACACACACACACACACACACACACACACACACACACACACACACACACACACACACACAGAGGGAAGAGGATGCGAAGAAGAAGAAGACGAAGAAGAAGAAGAAGAAGAAGAAGCATGATGATGATGATGGTGAAGATGAGGATGAGGATGATGCTGTGGAGAAGGAGGATGGTGGTGATGATGATGACGATGATGACGATGATGGTGAAGGAGGAGAACAATAACAACGACTACAACAACGCCATCATCAACACCACACCACCATAGTACCACGATGATGATGATGGTAATAATGGTGATGGAGGAGAGCGATAATGACGAGAGCAACAACGCCACCACCACCACCGCCACCATCACCACAACGTCAAAATAATGATGATAATGATGATGGTGAAGGACAGCAATAATGACGAGAGCAACAACGCCACCACCACCACCACCACCACCACCACAAACAAGAAAAACAAAACATCAACGAAAAAAAGGTCATCGGGACCATTCGGTCCTTTCCGGAAAA
>NC_134909.1:2451167-2458667 GCF_041734735.1 Babylonia areolata
GGAGACAGAGACAGTAAAGAAAGATAGAGGAGACAGAGACAGTAAAGACAGACAGAGGAGACAGAGAAAGATAGAGGAGACAGAGACAGTAAAGACAGACAGAGAAGACAGAGAAAGACAGAGAAGACAGAGACAGTAAAGACAGACAGAGGAGACAGAGAAAGATGGAGAAGAGACAGACAGTAAAGACAGACAGAGAAGACAGAGACAGTAAAAACAGACAGAGAAGAGAGAGACAGTAAAGAAAGATAGAGGAGACAGAGACAGTAAAGACAGACAGAGAAGACAGAGAAAGATAGAGGAGACAGAGACAGTAAAGACAGATAGAGAAGACAGAGAAAGATAGAGGAGACAGAGACAGTAAAGACAGACAGAGGAGACAGAGACAGTAAAGACAGACAGAGGAGACAGAGAAAGATAGAGAAGACAGAGACAGTAAAGACAGACAGAGGAGACAGAGAAAGATAGAGAAGACAGAGACAGTAAAGACAGACAGAGAAGACAGAGACAGTAAAGACAGACAGAGAAGACAGAGACAGTAAAGACAGACAGAGAGAACAGAGAAAGATAGAGAAGACAGAGACAGTAAAGACAGACAGAGGAGACAGAGACAGTAAAGACAGACAGAGAGAACAGAGAAAGATAGAGAAGACAGAGACAGTAAAGACAGACAGAGGAGACAGAGACAGTAAAGACAGACAGAGAGAACAGAGACAGTAAAGACAGACAGAGAAGACAGAGAAAGACAGAGAAGACAGACAGAGGAGACAGAGACAGTAAAGACAGACAGAGGAGACAGAGAAAGATGGAGAAGACAGAGACAGTAAAGACAGACAGAGAAGACAGAGACAGTAAAGACAGACAGAGGAGACAGAGAAAGATAGAGAAGACAGAGACAGTAAAGACAGACAGAGGAGACAGAGACAGTAAAGACAGACAGAGGAGACAGAGAAAGATAGAGGAGACAGAGAAAGATAGAGGAGACAGAGACAGTAAAGACAGACAGAGAAGACAGAGAAAGACAGAGAAGACAGAGACAGTAAAAACAGACAGAGGAGACAGAGAAAGATGGAGAAGAGAGAGACAGTAAAGACAGACAGAGAAGACAGAGACAGTAAAAACAGACAGAGAAGAGAGAGACAGTAAAGACAGACAGAGAAGACAGAGACAGTAAAGACAGACAGAGAAGACAGAGACAGTAAAGACAGACAGAGAAGACAGAGACAGTAAAGACAGACAGAGGAGACAGAGAAAGATAGAGAAGACAGAGACAGTAAAGACAGACAGAGGAGACAGAGAAAGATAGAGAAGACAGAGACAGTAAAGACAGACAGAGAAGACAGAGACAGTAAAGACAGACAGAGAAGACAGAGAAAGATGGAGAAGACAGAGACAGTAAAGACAGACAGAGGAGACAGAGACAGTAAAGACAGACAGAGAAGACAGAGAAAGATAGAGAAGACAGAGACAGTAAAGACAGAGGAGACAGAGACAGTAAAGACAGACAGAGGAGACAGAGAAAGATAGAGAAGACAGAGACAGTAAAGACAGACAGAGGAGACAGAGACAGTAAAGACAGACAGAGAGAACAGAGAAAGATAGAGGAGACAGAGACAGTAAAGACAGACAGAGGAGACAGAGACAGTAAAGACAGACAGAGGAGACAGAGACAGTAAAGACAGACAGAGGAGACAGAGACAGTAAAGACAGACAGAGAAGACAGAGAAAGATGGAGAAGACAGAGACAGTAAAGACAGACAGAGGAGACAGAGACAGTAAAGACAGACAGAGAGAACAGAGAAAGATAGAGAAGACAGAGACAGTAAAGACAGACAGAGGAGACAGAGACAGTAAAGACAGACAGAGGAGACAGAGAAAGATAGGGAAGACAGAGACAGTAAAGACAGACAGAGGAGACAGAGAAAGATAGGGAAGACAGAGACAGTAAAGACAGACAGAGGAGACAGAGAAAGATAGGGAAGACAGAGACAGTAAAGACAGACAGAGAAGACAGAGAAAGATAGAGAAGACAGAGACAGTAAAGACAGACAGAGGAGACAGAGACAGACAGAGAAGACAGAGACAGTAAAGACAGAGGAGACAGAGAAAGAGAAGACAGAGACAGTAAAGACAGACAGAGGAGACAGAGAAAGACAGAGAAGACAGAGACAGTAAAGACAGACAGAGAAGACAGAGAAAGAGAAGACAGAGACAGTAAAGACAGACAGAGGAGACAGAGAAAGACAGAGAAGACAGAGACAGTAAAGACAGATAGAGGAGACAGAGAAAGATAGAGGAGACAGAGACAGTAAAGACAGACAGAGGAGACAGAGACAGTAAAGACAGACAGAGGAGACAGAGAAAGATAGAGAAGACAGAGACAGTAAAGACAGACAGAGAGAACAGAGAAAGATAGAGAAGACAGAGACAGTAAAGACAGACAGAGAAGACAGAGAAAGATAGAGAAGACAGAGACAGTAAAGACAGACAGAGAGAACAGAGAAAGATAGAGAAGACAGAGACAGTAAAGACAGAGGAGACAGAGACAGTAAAGACAGACAGAGGAGACAGAGAAAGATAGAGAAGACAGAGACAGTAAAGACAGACAGAGGAGACAGAGACAGTAAAGACAGACAGAGAGAACAGAGAAAGATAGAGAAGACAGAGACAGTAAAGACAGACAGAGGAGACAGAGACAGTAAAGACAGACAGAGAAGACAGAGAAAGACAGAGAAGACAGAGACAGTAAAGACAGACAGAGAAGACAGAGACAGTAAAAACAGACAGAGGAGACAGAGAAAGACAGAGAAGACAGAGACAGTAAAGACAGACAGAGGAGACAGAGAAAGATAGAGAAGAGAGAGACAGTAAAGACAGACAGAGAAGACAGAGAAAGACAGAGAAGACAGAGACAGTAAAGACAGACAGAGAAGACAGAGACAGTGAAGACAGACAGAGAAGACAGAGAAAGATAGAGGAGACAGAGACAGTAAAGACAGACAGAGAAGACAGAGAAAGACAGAGAAGACAGAGACAGTAAAAACAGACAGAGACAGAGAAAGATGGAGAAGACAGAGACAGTAAAGACAGACAGAGGAGACAGAGAAAGATGGAGAAGAGAGAGACAGTAAAGACAGACAGAGAAGACAGAGACAGTAAAAACAGACAGAGAAGAGAGAGACAGTAAAGACAGACAGAGGAGACAGAGAAAGATAGAGAAGACAGAGACAGTAAAGACAGACAGAGGAGACAGAGACAGTAAAGACAGACAGAGGAGACAGAGAAAGATAGAGGAGACAGAGACAGTAAAGACAGACAGAGGAGACAGAGACAGTAAAGACAGACAGAGGAGACAGAGAAAGATAGAGGAGACAGAGACAGTAAAGACAGAGGAGACAGAGACAGTAAAGACAGACAGAGGAGACAGAGAAAGATAGGGAAGACAGAGACAGTAAAGACAGACAGAGAAGACAGAGAAAGATAGAGAAGACAGAGACAGTAAAGACAGACAGAGGAGACAGAGACAGACAGAGAAGACAGAGACAGTAAAGACAGACAAAGGAGACAGAGAAAGACAGAGAAGACAGAGACAGTAAAGACAGACAGAGGAGACAGAGAAAGACAGAGGAGACAGAGACAGTAAAGACAGACAGAGGAGACAGAGACACAGAAGACACACACAGAGCAGACAGAGACGCACACAGAGCAGACAGACCCAGGCTTCTAAACCGCCTGAAGGAAACATTTTCACAACTGTCTATGCCAATCATCATTATTTCCTCATCAGACACAGACCCAGGAAAATGCGACCAACAACACGATCTGACGAAACTGTCAGTTTTCACAGAAGCCCTGACTCGCGAAGAGAAACCCCCCAAACCCAAACTACGGAACTCTCCTCCCTCCTAAAACATTTCTAACTACATTAACCCTTTCCCCGCCAGTCAATTTAGAGTACAAAATTCCCCTGTGGTATAAACACAGAAAAGACAGTGGCTAAGAATAGCTGGGGATTCCCCCTGCGATGTATAGAAAATCTGGCCTATTCTACCACCCAACATTAAGAGCAGTTGGTTCATGGATAACAGACCAATGAATGGTTACCTTTCAGTGACATGGGTCCTCTACCACGCCTGTGCATAAATGCGAGCTTGGCGGTGAAAGGGTTAAAACATCCCCCCAAATCAACACTGCAGAAGTATTTTCTGCGCATGAAAAATTCTCAACAATTTACCGTCAGAAAAACGGGGAATGCTGGGGGCCGGGGGGTGAGGGGTGGGGGTGGGGTGTGTGTGGAACAGAACAAATTACGAAGGTAGATGTTGCTGGGAATTAGGACAACAGAGTCCACATCATGTTTCGTTTTTCTTTCTCAACTTTTGTATGGTTGTATCATTCCATCTTTGTCGCACTCCCTCGCCCTCATTCAGTAACAGAGTATCCTCTGAACCTTTGACCAAAACTCTTTTACTTGTCACATGCAAGCATTTTAACTCACTCAGTACGGCCAGTCCTCTCTTCTCCTCTACACAGACCCCTCGGATGTTCGGTGGGTGTCTGAATGACCCAACCTTTAGCTTCCGTCGTCAGAACTGTGGTATTCTTTGTCAACATTCACCTCTTCAGTATAAGAGCGTTCCGCTTGCAATATTTTGATGATGGTAATAGGCGTGAAACGCTGTTAACGTCGTCTGTTTCGCCGTTCGTATGGAAAGAGTTAACCAAGGATAAATCTGCGGAGAAATGCATGCAACCAGAGCAACATTAGCAAGGCCACGTATCAATGGATTGCTGAAACAGTCCTTCAAGGATCTGTTGGAGGAGGGAGATGGAGAGGAAGACAGGAAATCTGATGGACCGACAGCATTGCAGAATGGACAGGAAAGCCATGTCCAGAGACCCAGACTTTGACACACAACTGACAGACGTGGAGGAATCTGGTGAACAGTTCTTCTGTGTGACGCCCCAGTGATTCTTCACAGAGTTGAGGGGGGAAAGAAAAAAGAAAAATGACGAGTCTGCAACGTGCGTGTTAAAGAAATGCACACACTATAAACAGTCCTATGTATTCCATTCCACAGAAGAGTTCCCTCCCTTCCATACCCCCACCCCCTCCCCAACCCCCACCCTCCACCCCACATGTATGTTGTCACCTTTCATCTCGTTTATGACAACGGTGCCAGCGACACAAGCTCCCCAACGGAACGAAAGGTTTTAAACCCCGACCCACAGCGAACCAAGACCTGATGACTATCAGCAGGAACCCTGCCCAAGACAAGAAGACTGATCCTGACAGGTGCAACCACAACGCCACCTCGCGGCGCTCCAGCCCTGACGCTCGCCCCGCCTTATCTCCCCTCCTCTTGCCTGCAGAGGCGTTATCTCCCTTTGCGTGCCTGCTGCAGACAGTCGCTGGTGTGTTGGAGGTTATCTGCCCCTGGTGGAGACACTGCAGAAAATGAAGGCTGTCAGACTGGAGAGGAAACGGAAGAAAGGAGGGAGGGGTGTGGGGGTGGGTGGGGTGGGGGACAGGTGAGGGGGGAAGGAGGGTACGGGGTGGGGGGGGGAAGAGATAATATCCTGTTAGAACAATAAACACAGCTCCGGATCCGCGAGAAATGAGCCGTGTTGGCCTCTGCAGCTTGATGCCGGAATAAACTGACAGACAGACTGGGAATGGATTGATTGATGTGGGTATTGAAATAGCGCCGATTGGGCGGATTGTATTGTATTGTATTGTATTGTATTGTATTACCCATTTTTGTCACAACAGATTCTTCTTCGGGGTGCTCTCCCCAGAGAGAGCGCGTCGCTACACTGAGAGCGCCACCTTTTTTTTCTCTCTTTTTTTTTTTTTTTGTATTTTTTTCCTGCCCGCAGTTCTGTTTGGTTTCCTATCGAAGTGGACTTTACTACAGGATTTGCTAGGGACAACCCGTGGGTTCTTTTACATGCGCTAAATGCATGCTGCACACGGGACCTCGGTTTATCGATTCATCAGAAGAAGAAAAATGTATGTGTGTGCGTGCCTGAATTGAATGACACAGGAAACGAATGATGAGCGCCCAATGGCAGCCGTCAGTCGGCTCTACCCAGGTAGGCAGCCTGTTGTGCAAATGACTCCGTGTTTGTAAAGCGCTTAGAGCTTGGTCTCCGACCGAGGATAGGCGCTATAAAAGTATCCATATCAATCAATCAATTCATCCGAATGACTAGTGTCCAGACCACTGCTCAAGGTCTAGTGGAGGGGGAGAAAATACTGGCGACTATGTTTCAGTTTCAGTTTCAGTAGCTCAAGGAGGCGTCACTGTGTTCGGACAAATCCATATACGCTACACCACATCTGCCAAGCAGATGCCTGACCAGCAGCGTAACCCAACGCGCTTAGTCAGGCCTTGAGGGGGAAAAAAATGGCGACTATGTGATTCGAACAAGTGCGCTCAGATTCTCTCGCTTCCTAGGCGGACGCGTTACCTCCAGGCCAACAACGTGGGAATTGAAGAGTGAGATTTGCACTTCCCGTATTTAGTGACCACGGAAACAGGGCAGTTGTGGCCCAGTGGTAACCCGTCTGCCTGGGAAGCGAGAGAAACTGAGCGTACGAGATCGAATCACACACTAGCCAGAATTTTCTCCACCCCCCCGCCCCCTTCTCAACTATACCTTGAGTGGTGGCCTGGACGCTAGTCATTCGGATGAGACGATAAACTGTGGTCTGGTGTGTAGCATGCACTTGGCGCATGTAAAAGAACCCACAGCAACGAAAGGGTTGTTCCTGGTAAAATTCTGAAGAAAAATCTACTTTGTTAGGAAAACAAATACAGTTGAACTCGCACGTAGAAAAGAAAATTAAAGGTGGCGTTATACTTTGTTGACACTCTCTCCTTTGTTCTGACAAATGGATCTCAAAACAATACAGTACAATACAATACAATACAATGCAATGCAATGCAATACAATACAACACAATACAATACAATACAATGTTGTACAATGCAATACAATGCAATGCAATACAATACAATACAATGCAATGCAATGCAATACAATACAATGCAATACAATACAATGCAATACAATACAATGCAATGCAATGCAATGCAATACAATACAATACAATGTTGTACAATGCAATGCAATGCAACGCAATACAATACAATACAGTACAGTACAGTACAGTACAATACAATACAGTACAGTACAATACAGTACAGTACAATACAGTACAATACAGTACAGTACAATACAGTACAATACAATACAGTACAATACAGTACAATACAATACAGTACAATACAATACAGTACAGTACAATACAGTACAGTACAATACAGTACAATACAATACAGTACAGTACAATACAGTACAGTACAGTACAATACAGTACAGTACAATACAGTACAATACAATACAGTACAGTACAATACAGTACAGTACAGTACAATACAGTACAGTACAATACAGTACAGTACAATACAGTACAGTACAGTACAATACAAA
>NC_134909.1:2463667-2478667 GCF_041734735.1 Babylonia areolata
ACTTATATAGCACACTATCCAGAAATCTGCTCTAGGTGCTTTACAAAAACGCTTTTGATAACATAAAACATTATATCTATGTTACATACACACACCAAAATGTGACCACACACACACACACGCGCGCACGCACGCACGTACGCGCACACACACACGCACGCACGCACACACACACACACACTGCATACATACATTTTAACATACATGTGTATCTAACAGCTACCCTAACAAATACGCACACATAGGCAGGCACAAACTTACATAAACACACGCACACACAATACACATTCATATACATGCATGTAGTTGTGGACCTGCCACAATTGAACTTATTGCTGAGGGAAAAGGTGAGTTTTGAGACGAGATTTAAAAGATGCGAGGGAATCAGAGTGACGGAGGTTATCAGGGAGCTTGTTCCACGTCTTTGGCGATTGAAAAGAAAACGATCTGTGTCCATAGGTCTTACTTCTGACGTGAGGTATCCTGAGAAGTCGAGTATCAGAGGAAGAACGGAGCTGGCGAGACGGGGTATAGATATGGATGAGTTCAGAAAGATACTTGGGGCCAGATCCGTTGACTGCAGAAAAGGTCAGAGTGGATAGCTTATAGTCTATTCGATCAGAAACAGGCAACCAGTGGAGAGACTGAAGGAGAGGAGAAACATGGTCAAATTTAGAAGCTCTGCAAATGAGTCTGGCAGCGTTATTCTGAATTCGTTGGAGTCTGTCTAACAGGTATTTGGGAAGGCCGGCCAAAAGAGAGTTGCAGTAATCCAATCTTGAGAGAACCAGAGAGCATACAAGTGTCTTGGTTGCATCGGTTGAGAGATAGTGGCGGATAGAGCTGATTCTACGCAGTTCCAAATAGGCAACTTTACAGATATTCGAAATGTGCTGTTGGAAGGAAAGAGACTGGTCCAGGATTACACCAAGACTGCGAACAGAGGGAGAAAGTGAAACAGGTGTGCTATTGATCAGAACAGAGTCAGGAAAGGAAGGATGTTGACGAAACTTCTTTGGACAGGTTATCATCAATTCAGTCTTATCATCATTTAATTGCAGCTTGTTGAGAGTCATCCAGTCCTTTAGGCCAGCAATGCACTCCTGTGTTTGAGTCACCAGTGCATCAAATTCAGCTATGGAAGCCGACTGATAAAGTTGTGTGTCATCAGCAAAGCTCTCATGCGACATCGCATGATGACTGATGACATCCGACACAGGAGCCGCATACAGCACGAAAAGAACAGGACCTAGGACGGACCCTTGTGGGACACCATATTTCAAGGCAGATATTCTAGAGTATGTACCATTTACACACACTTTCTGTGTACGATCTGACAGGTAAGACGTGATCCATGCTAGTGCAGTGTCACGAATACCAAAGGAAGTTTTAAGTCTGTTCAAGAGGATAGAGTGGTCGATAGTGTCAAAAGCTGCTGACAAATCTAAGAGAGCGAGAACAGATATCTTATCCTCATCAAATCCCGAAAGCAATATTGGATGTCTGTAAGTCTGAAATAATGATAAACTCGAATAAAACTGTTTATGAAAAAAAAAAAAAAAAAAAATTACGAACTGTTGTTAGTTGCGTCCTTGTTAATCCATGGTAGGTGAAACGGCGTTCGTTAAAGAACCCACGGCAGTCTATGGTAAAAATTCGTTATAAAATCCACTGTTAAGTACAAGTGTGTGTGTGTGTGTGTGTGTGTGTGTGTGTGTGTGTGTGTGTGTGTGTGTGTGTGTGAGCGCGCGAGTGTGTGTGTGTGTGTGTGTGTGTGTGTGCGTTCGCGCGTGCGGGCGCGCCCGTGACTGAAGTCTGACTGAATGACACAGGAAACGAATGACGAGCGTCAAAAGGCAGCTCTCACTCGGTTCTACCCAGGTAGACAGCCTGCTGTGCCAAGGACTCCGTCACGGTGTTTGTAATGCGCTTACAGTTTGGTTCTTGACAGAAGATCGGCGCTATATATAAAATATATAAATATCCACATCAATCAATCCATTCCCAGTCTGTCTGTCGGTTTATTCCAGCATCAAGCTGCAGAGGCCAACACGGCTCATTTCTCGCGGATCCGGAGCTGTGTTTATTGTTCTAACAGGATATTATCTCTTCCCTCCCCCCCCCCCCCACCCCGTACCCTCCCTTCCCCCCCTCACCTGCCCCCCCTCCCCCTCCCTCCTTTCTTCCGTTTCCTCTCCAGCCTGACTGCCTTCATTTTCTGCAGTGTCTCCACCAGGGGCAGATAACCTCCAACACACCAGCGACTGTCTGCAGCAGGCACGCAAAGGGAGATAACGCCTCTGCAGGCAAGAGGAGGGGAGATAAGCCGGGGCGAGCGTCAGGGCTGGAGCGCCGCGAGGTGGCGTTGTGGTTGCACCTGTCAGGATCAGTCGTCTGGTCTTGGGCAGGGTTCCTGCTGATAGTCATCAGGTCTTGGTTCGCTGTGGGTCGGGGTTTAAAACCTTTCGTTCCGTTGGGGAGCTTGTGTCGCTGGCACCGTTGTCATAAACGAGATGAAAGGTGACAACATACATGTGGGGTGGAGGGGGGGGGAGGGGGGTATGGAAGGGAGGGAACTCTTCTGTGGAATGGAATACATAGGACTGTTTATAGTGTGTGCATTTCTTTAACACGCACGTTGCAGCCTCGTCTTTTTTTTCTTTTTTCTTTCCCCCTCAACTCTGTGAAGAATCACTGGGGCGTCACACAGAAGAACTGTTCACCAGATTCCTCCACGTCTGTCGGTTGTGTGTCAAAGTCTGGGGTCTCTGGACATGGCTTTCCTGTCCATTCTGCAGTGTTGTCGGTTCTTAGTTCGCTGTGATTGTGGCAGCTGACTCCCTCACAAAGGAAGGCACTGCACAAGATCATGCAGATAGGTCCACCGGCTGCTTTGAGTTTAAGACCATCATCAAGGCCAGGTAACAGAAGTGGATGAAACAGTATCCACACCGCAGGACAGACCCTAACTACCTGCTGACTTGGCGGGAACAGATGTCAGCGTTCAGACTCAGGACATGGCGTAAACCACCATTCCTACACTACACTCCGCATCAGACAATCAACATGGTGCCCACGTGGGGCCGACAGCCAGACAACAGATCACCTGCTGCAGCCCTGGCCCCTCCATGAGGTGCCCAGGAAGAGATCAGTACTGCCCTGACCCAACTCCAGTGAGCCAGAAGCTCTACGGCTGCGTGGAGGACCTGCAGCGTACAGTTGGCTTCGTGGCGGAGACTGGGGTGTCCCTCTGACGAACGAGACGAAGAGGAAACCTTTCCCTGGCTTGGTCAGCATCTGTCACAGCCCTGTCGACACAGGACACGGATCCAGCGTTCACCAGTGATTGAGGTTCAATCCCCCGTGTCGGCATGGTGTTGTGTCCTTGGGAAAGGAATTTTCCTCACTTCACCCAGGTGTGGACGGGTATCTGACTTTGATTGGGGGAGGGTTGTATTGGCAGGAGGAGAGGGTTGGGCCCCGCCTTTCTATGCCCAGCCCTGGACACAGTGGACATGAATTCACTGCTCCAATGGACGTAAATAGCGATGAAACCTTTCATCTTTAACCCTTTAACTGCTGTCATTGATTAGGTGAACAGTGACAAAATACATGTGTGTGGGGGGGAGGTTGGAGGGGGGGGGGGAGGAAAGAGAGGCGACCTTCTGTGGAATGAAACTCATAGGATTGATGATGATGACGATGACGATGACGATGACGATGATGATGATAATGATGATGAGCCTTTCCTTGGTCGGAGACCAAGCTCGAAGCACTTACAAACAAGAAGACATTTGCGCAACAGGCTGCCTACCTGGGCAGAGCCGACTGAAAGCTACCCTTAGGTGCTCATCATTCGTTTCTTGAATCATTCAGTCAAGCTTCAGTAAATCAAGCACACATCCCCCCCCCCACCCACACACACACACACACTCACACAACAACAGACTACCTACTCTTGATAGAGCCGGCTTACAGCTGCCTTTGGGCGTTGATCATTTGTTTCCTGTATCATTCAGTCAGGTTTCAGTCACGCACACACACACAGACATGTAACATCTTATGTATTTGACCCTTTCTGTTCATCCCCCCCCCCTCCCCCCGCCATGTAGGCACCCATACTCCGTTTTCGGAGATGTGCATGCTGGGCATGTTCTTGTTTTCATAACCCACCAAAGGTTGACACGGATTACAGGATCTTCAACGTGCGTATTTGATCTTCTGCATGCGTATACACACGAGGGGGGGTTCAGACACTGGCAGGTCTGCACATATGTTGACCTGGGAGATGGGAAAAAATCTCCACCCTTGACCAACCATGTGAGACGAGGTTCGAACTCAGGACGCTCTGGTGAGAATCCAGCACTGTAACCGCTTGACCACTGCATCAGTCTCGGTTGGCATGGATGGGGACCGTTAATTGTGTGTGTGTGTGTGTGTGTGTGTGTGTGTGTGTGTGTGTGTTTTATCTTCAGTTTAACGTCTATTCACTATAAGTGTTTTTAGACGGAAAGGAGTAAGGAAGTGGATAAAGGAAAGGGAATGCATGTGAATATTAGTGTAAAAAGTATTCATGTTATGTATCAGTGGAAAAGTATATTATAAGAAAAAGGTCTATAGAGATTGTGGTGTGTATTGAATGAGGTGTTATGGGAAGGAGAATATGTATATGCATATCAACAAGTATTAACCTACAACAATGTAAATATAAATAATTAATTATAACACATCAAAGGAGGATACCAACTGGACTGGAGTTTAAAATTTCCGAAAACATTCTAAGCAATGAATAATCATTCAAAATCTTTTCAGTGGCTAATAAAATATTGGAAGAAAAGTGTATGTGTGTGTGTGTGTGTGTGTGTGTGTGTGTGTGTGTGTGTGTGTGCGTGTGTGTGTGTGTGCATGTAACAGCCAGTTTCTCGGGGTGTTCATCATTCCTTCTACACTGTACAAGCGGTGTGATTACTGGCAAAGGAATGGCGCGCATACCCCCCTCCCTCATCTTATCCCCCCCCCCCTTGTTTTTCCACCACCATGTCTTTCCTTACTTCCTTCATCTTTCTCTCCCCCCCCCCCTCTCTCTCTCTCTCTCTCTCTCTCTCTCCTTACACCTTTGTCCTTTTCTTACGCATGTCTCCGTCTCTCTCTCCGCCTCTCTCTCTCTCTCTCTGCCTCTCTCTCTCTCCCTCTCCTTATCTATATATCTCTCTGCCTCTCTCTCTGTATGTCCCTCTCTCTGTGCCTCTCTCTCCCCCTCTCTCTGTGCCTCTCTTTAGTTATATCTCTCTCTGCCTTTCTCTCTTTGTGCCTTTCTCTCTGTCTCTCTGCCTCTCTCTCTCTTTCTCTCTCTGTCTCTCTGCCCCCTCTCTCTCTACTTCTCTCTATATATTATCTCTCCCTCTCTCTCTCTCTCTCTGTCTCTGCCTCTCTCTCTCTGTGTGCTTCTCTCTCCTTCTCTCTCTGCCTCTCTCTCTCCTTCTCTCTCTGTCTCTCTCTCTCTCTCTTTCTCTCTCTGTCTCTGCCTCTCTCTCTCTTTGTGCTTCTTCTCTCTCTTTCTCTCCCTCTCTCTCTCTCTCTGCCTCCTCTTTCCTTCTCTCTCTCTCCCTCTCTCTCTCTTTCTCTCTCCTTCTCTCTCTCTCTCTTTCTCTCTCTCTCCCTCTCTCTCTCTTCTTCTCTCTCTCTCCTCTCTCCGGGCTTCTTCTTCTCTCTCTCTCTCCTTCTCTCTCTCCTTCTTCTCTCTCTCTCCTTCTCTCTCTCTTTCTCTCTCTCTCCCCATCTCTCTCTTCTCCTCTCTCTCTTTCCTTCTCTCTCTGTCTGTCTGTCTGTCTGTCTGTCTGTCTGTCTGTCTGTCTGTCTCTCTCTCTCTCTCTCTCCGTCATCCACTCTAATCTTTTTTCTTCTCTGTCTTTATCTCCCTTCTCCACCTACTTTTTGTTACCCCTCACCCACCACCACCCCGCCCCTCCTCTCTCTCTCTCTCTCCCTCCCTTCCCACATAATCTTTTTCTTCTTCTTCTTTTTGTCCCTGTGCTTTCTCTCTTCACTTGTTCCTGCCCCCTCATCTCGTACTAGATGTTTGTCAACAACGTGCGGGTTCACTAAGTGGACGAGAACGTGAGAGAAGTTGAGTGGGGAGCTCAGGAGGGAAATGGAAGAGGGGGGGGGAGGTGGAGGGGGGGGGAAGGGGAGGGGGGGGAAGCCTGAGTTATTAAAAGGGGGGGGACAAAACTCTGCAGGGGAGGACTGCTAGAGTTACCGTTACTGACGTTACCAGCATGCAACAAATGCATGAGATGAATCCGAGAAGGAGGGGTTGGGGGGTGGGGTGGGTGGGAGTGAGGGTAGGGTGAGTGGGAAGAGAGAGAGGGGGGTAGCGGCGGTGTGTGTGTGTGTGTGTGTGTGGGGGGGGGGGGGGTGCTGAGGGTGGCGAAGAGAGAGAGAGGGGGGGAAAGGGAGAGAAGAACGGAGAGATGAAGAGACGGGGAGAGAGAGAGGGGTGTGGAAAGAGACGGTTTTTTATTCAAGGATTAAGATTTTAGGCATAGCTCATTATTCCAATCAGAGAGAGGAAGAGAGAGGCGCAAGAGAGAGAGAGAGAGGGGGGGGGGGGGGGAGAAAGATGATGGTTTAGATGATGATGGTGGTGTGATGATGATAGTGATGATGATTATCGTGATGAAGATGGTGATGATGATGATGGTGATGATGATGATGGTGATGATGGTGATGGTGGTGATGATGGTGATGATGATGGTGGTGATGGTGGTGATGATGGTGGAGGTGATGGTGGTGATGATGATGGTGGTGATGATGGTGATGATGATGATGGTGATGATGATGATGGTGATGATGATGATGGTGATGATGATGGTGGTGATGGTGGTGATGATGGTGGAGGTGATGGAAGTAAGAGACAGAGAGATGTGAGAGTGAGACAGAAATTAGAGTAAAAGAGAAAGAGAGGGAGACAGAGACAGACAAAGAAACACACACACACACACACACACACACACACACACACACACACACACACACACACAACTCCAGAGTTTAACCAGGAGCCCAAGTTTACTAGTTTGTTTTATTCTGTTTATATTCGTTTTTCAGCTAATTGAGGAGAGAGGAACAGGGAAAGTAGTGATGATTTAAGGCATGTGTAGGGTGGGGGAGATGATGGATTCTCGTCTAAAATCACGAACGCCCACAGAGTTCCAGAGACAGAGAGACAGAGAAAGAGTGTTCAGAGGACCGGTGGAAGGCAGTGCACACAGCAGGTAAGGGGTAAAAAGGGAACAGCGCCTTTGGCCGTGTCGTGCGGATGGCACAGCTAAAAAGAGCGGAGTGTGTGGCATCGCTGGGGCCAAAGTGGCGCGCATGCCTGGCATAGTGTCTGGTAATGAGATGGGGGACCCTTCTCCCTTCTCCCTCCACCCCCCTCCCCCTCCCTCCCTCCTCATCACCATACTTCATCTGCTGCTGGGCCCTGTATGGGTTTGGTTCTGGTACCACCCCCTACCCCCCCCCCCTTACCCCCTCCCCCCGGCCCCCCTCTCCCCCTGCATCCCTGACACCTCCTCACCCCCCGATTACTCTCTCTTCCCTCCCTCCCTGCATGTAATGTCCACTGCCTCCTCCTTTACTTCCTTTGCCCCCCCCCCCCAAACTTCTTCTCCTCCTCCTCCTTCTTCTCCTCTTCTTCCTCCTTCTCCTCCTCCTCCTTCTCGTCCTCCTCCTCTTGTTCCTCTTCCTCTTCCTTCTTCTCCTCCTCCTCCTTCTTCTCCTCTTCTTCCTCCTTCTCCTCCTCCTCCTTCTCGTCCTCCTCCTCTTGTTCCTCCTCCTCTTCCTCCTTCTCCGCCTCCTCCTTCTCGTCCTCCTCCTCTTGTTCCTCCTCCTCTTCCTTCTTCTCCTTCTCGTGCTCCTCTTCCTCCTCTTGCTCATCCTCCTCCTCCTTCTCATCCTCCTTCTCCTCCTCTTCCTCCCCTTGCTCCTCCTCCTCCATCTCCTTCTCCTCCTCTTCCTCATCATGCTTCTCTTCCTCCACCTCTTCCTTCTCCTCCTCCTCTTCCTTCTCCTCCTTCTCGTCTTCCTCCGCTTGTTCCTCCTCCTCCTTCTCCTCCTCTTTTTTCTTCTCCTCCTTCTCCTTGTTCTTTCTTCTCTTCCTCCTCTTGCTCCTCCTCCTTCTCCTCCTCCTCCTTCTCCTCTTCTTCTTCTTGTCCCTGTCGTTTTTTTTTTGTGACGAAGCAATTTGTGTGCATTTTATTTCTTCGTCATCGTCTTCCTCTTCTCCGTTATGTTATTGTTATTGTTGATCTTGTTATTGTTGTTGTGGTGGTTGGTGGTTATGGTCTTCTTCTTCTTCTTCTTCTTCTTCTTCTTCTTCTTCTTTAACTAAAAGCTTCTTCTTCTTCTTTGACTAAAAGCTTCTTCTTCTTCGTTAACAAAGAGTCCTTCTTCCTCTTCTTCTTCTTTAACTAAAAGCTTCTTCTTCTTCTTTGACTAAAAGCTTCTTCTTCTTCGTTAACAAAGAGTCCTTCTTCCTCTTCTTCTTCTTCTTTAACTAAAAGCTTCTTCTTCTTTAACTAAAAGCTTCTTATTCTTTAGCTAAAAGCTTCTTCTTCTTTAACTAAAAGCTTTTTCTTCTTTTTCTTTAACTAAAAGCTTCTTCTTCTTTAACTAAAAGCTTTTTTTTCTCTTCTTCTTCTTTAACTAAAAGCTTCTTCTTCTTCTTCTTCTTCTTCTCCTCCTCCTCCTTCCTCTCCTCTCCTTCTTCTTCTCCTCTCTCCTCTTCTTCTTCTTCTCTCTCTTTACTCTAAGTCATTGTTCTGCATCTACTCCTATTTTTTTCTTTCAAATCAGATGTAGTGTAGCGTATATGGGTCTGTCTGCAACGCTGTGACACCTCCTTGAAACTGAAACTGCAACTGAAATTTCTTCCGCGTGTTGTTTCTTCTCTTCCCCTCCCGCCTCCCGCCCGGCACCCGACACACGCACACATACACATCACCACCCCCGTCCTCACCCACACTTTGTTCTTTCCTCCATACCTCCTCCTCCTCCTTCTTCTTCTTCTACTTCCTCAGGTTCTTCCTCTACTTCCACCTCACCACACCCCACCACACCCACCCCACCCCACCTCACCTCACCTCACCACACCCACCCCACCCCACCCCTCTCCCTGTTCGCCTTCCCAGGGTTTGTTACAAAGTCCATACTGGGTAGAGTTGTCCTTATCTGCAGATGTCAATGACAGTTTCAGTTTCAGTTTCAGTTTCAGTAGCTCAAGGAGGCGTTACTGCGTCCGGAAAATCCATATACGCTACACCACATCTGCCAAGCAGATGCCTGACCAGCAGCGTAACCCAACGCGCTGAGTAACCCAACAATGACAGAGTTTGAAGATTAAAAACAAAAATTGACGAGGTACCATCCACAGACTTGCAAATATTCACAAGTGCCGTGGGCTTCCGACCCAAAGCCCCCACCCAGCAACGTGACAAACACACAGCCTTGGTGATGACAGCACTCGAATACTGATGATGTCGTTACATCGTAACACACTAGAAGTGGACAACAATCACAATGCAATGTTGGCCGCGACAGCATGTAGATATAATGATGATATAATTAAAGACTGATATACTACAAGTGGACAACAATCACAATGCAATGTTGGCCGCGACAGCATGTAGATATAATGATGATATAATTAAAGACTGATATACTACAAGTGGACAACAATCACAATGCAATGTTGGCCGCGACAGCATGTAGATATAATGATGATATAATTAAAGACTGATATACTACAAGTGGACAACAATCACAATGCAATGTTGGCCGCGACAGCATGTAGATATAATGATGATATAATTAAAGACTGATATACTACAAGTGGACAACAATCACAAAGCAATGTTGACGACAACCTACCCATAATGATGACACTATCACAGACGTAACAAACAAGAAGTGGACAACAATCACAAAGCAATGTTGACGACAACCTACCCATAATGATGACACTATTACAGACGTAACAAACAAGAAGTGGACAACAATCACAAAGCAATGTTGGCGACACCCTACCCATAATGATGACACTATTACAGACGTAACAAACAAGAAGTGGACAACAATCACAAAGCAATGTTGACGACAACCTACCCATAATGATGACACTATCACAGACGTAACAAACAAGAAGTGGACAACAATCACAAAGCAATGTTGACGACAACCTACCCATAATGATGACACTATTACAGACGTAACAAACAAGAAGTGGACAACAATCACAAAGCAATGTTGGCGACACCCTACCCATAATGATGACACTATTATAGACGTAACAAACAAGAAGTGGACAACAATCACAAAGCAATGTTGACGACAACCTACCCATAATGATGACACTATTACAGACGTAACAAACAAGAAGTGGACAACAATCACAAAGCAATGTTGACGACAACCTACCCATAATGATGACACTATTACAGACGTAACAAACAAGAAGTGGACAACAATCACAAAGCAATGTTGGCGACACCCTACCCATAATGATGACACTATTATAGACGTAACAAACAAGAAGTGGACAACAATCACAAAGCAATGTTGACGACAACCTACCCATAATGATGACACTATTACAGACGTAACAAACAAGAAGTGGACAACAATCACAAAGCAATGTTGGCAACAACCTACCCATAATGATGACACTATCACAGACGTAACAAACAAGAAGTGGACAACAATCACAAAGCAATGTTGACGACAACCTAGCCATAATGATGACACTATTACAGACGTAACAAACAAGAAGTGGACAACAATCACAAAGCAATGTTGGCGACACCCTACCCATAATGATGACACTATCACAGACGTAACAAACAAGAAGTGGACAACAATTACAAAGCAATGTTGACGACAACCTAGCCATAATGATGACACTATTACAGACGTAACAAACAAGAAGTGGACAACAATCACAAAGCAATGTTGACGACAACCTACCCATAATGATGACACTATTACAGACGTAACAAACAAGAAGTGGACAACAATCACAAAGCAATGTTGGCGACAACCTACCCATAATGATGACACTATCACAGACGTAACAAACAAGAAGTGGACAACAATCACAAAGCAATGTTGACGACAACCTAGCCATAATGATGACACTATTACAGACATAACAAACAAGAAGTGGACAACAATCACAAAGCAATGTTGGCGACACCCTACCCATAATGATGACACTATCACAGACGTAACAAACAAGAAGTGGACAACAATCACAAAGCAATGTTGACGACAACCTAGCCATAATGATGACACTATTACAGACGTAACAAACAAGAAGTGGACAACAATCACAAAGCAATGTTGACGACAACCTACCCATAATGATGACACTATCACAGACGTAACAAACAAGAAGTGGACAACAATCACAAAGCAATGTTGACGACAACCTACCCATAATGATGACACTATTACAGACGTAACAAACAAGAAGTGGACAACAATCACAAAACAATGTTGGCGACAACCTACCCATGATGATGACACTATTACAGACGTAACATTTTGGAAGCAATGTTGGCGACACCCTACCCATAATTATAATGTAATTACAGACGTAACATACTAGAAATGGACAACAATCACAATGCAGTGTCACACTGATAAGAAAAAAAAAGCATCATTGTGAAGTGAAACTTTTCAGAAAATAAAAATTCACAGTTTCTATATTCAGTAACAGTTTACACCCTGCAGATGAGGGAAGGCTAGGGGATTCCATATCAAACATAATTTGTAATGTTTCACACGTGCATTACACGCAAAAGCCTACTCGTAAACAACGACTGAACGTGTGAGTCACAGCCCACCAACACAAAAAAAAACAAGAGAGGCAAGGCCTTCAAGACTCACTTGTGATAAATTATGTCCCCTAGCATTAATTACAGAGTAATTTCCCTTTTTCACTATCTGCACCAAAACGTTTGCAAAATAAATAAAAATTCCATGCTTAGGAAAAGAAGTTCCCGTTTGAACAAAAAATGATAATAATGACTGCTCTTGTTGTTGTGTCAGAATAAGAGGTCAAAGTGCCAAGTTTAGAGAATACAAAAAATATAAATATAACAGTAAAAGCAGTTTGCATATAATTAGGCTTCTTTTTTATTTCTTTGTGCCCAACCCAGAGGTGCAATATTGTTTTAAACAAGATGACTGGAAAGAACTGAATTTTTCCTATTTTTATGCCTAATTTAGTGGCAACTGACAAAGTATTTGCAGAGAAAATGTCAATGTTAAAGTTTACCACGGACACACAGACACACGGACACACACACACACACACACACACACACACACACACACAGACAACCGAACACCGGGTTAAAACGTAGACTCACTTTGTTTACACAAGTGAGTCAACAAGGAAAAGACATCATAGCTGGTAATCTTGAGCTTTCGTTTAAAGTGAAATTTGGGTTTGACTTATACCTTTTTTTGTCCCAGCAGATTTCTCTGTGTGAAATACGGGCCGCTGTCCCTGGGGAAGTGAGCGTATCGCCACAGAACAGCGCCACCCACTTTTTTCTTTCTTTCTTTCTTCACCCCCATCCTCCCCCCCCCCCCCCCCCACCCCGGCCCCCTCCCTCTCTGCAAGCGTACCTGTTTTTCTGTCAAAATGGATTTTTCAAACATGATATTATCAGGGACAGCCCTATTCTTGTCGTCGGTATTTGCTGTTGTTGTTGTTCCGTGCGCTAAGTGCATCCCGCAAACGCGGGGACCTCGGCTTATTATCTCATCTGAATGACTGGCGTCCAGACCACCACTCAGGACCTATAGTGGAAAGGGGGGGGAAATTCTGGCGAGCGTGGGGTGGTTCGAACCCGTGCCCTCAAGATTGTTTCGCTTCTTGGAGAGGACGCAGAGCGCTTGCAAGATAGGGACAGTACATTAAGATAAAGACAACGACAGCATCTTTCCTTCACCCAAACCCCCCGACCCCCCTCTCCTCTTCCTAGTCCCTCCCCTGTGTTGCCAGAGACAGTTGGGGGGAGGGGGGGGGGGTGGAAGGTGGGGCGGGGGTTGGGGGAGGGGGGGGTGTTGACAGTTTCTGGGGGTGGGTTGTGGTGGGGGTATGGGGGAGTGGAGGGGGGGGGGGGGGGTATGAAGGTAGCTGTCATCCCATGTTTAGGATGATAAAAGCGGAGTGCAGAGGAGGTTGTTGTTGTTGTGCTGGTGGTGTTGTTTTCGTTGTTTATTTGTGGAGGGGGGTTTCGGATCTTTTTTTCTTTCTAACTCTTTGTGTGTTGGATGTTGTTGTTTTCTGTCAGGTTCCCTGGACAGATTTGTGATACGGATGATGTGTTGTGAGTCGTGTGTTGAGTGAGAGAGTGTGTGTGTGTGTGGAGAGAGAGAGAGAGAGAGAGAGAGAGAGAGAGAGAGAGAGAGACAGACTGACAGACAGGCAGAGACAGAGAGAAAGAGAGACAGAGACAAGGACAGATACATAGACACAGACATGTGTAGAAACAGACAGAAAGAAATCACACACACACACACACACACACACACACACACACACACACACACACACTCGCACGCGCACTCGCATGCCGACAGACAGGAAAGGAGATCGACAGACAGACAGAGACAGAGACAGACAAAGAGACAGAGTGAGACAGGGAGACAGAAAGAGAGACAGAGAGAAAGAGGTAGAGAAAAAAGCGAAAGACTGAAAGTCAGAGAAAGAAAGAAAGTCAAAGAAAGAAAGTCAGAAAGGAAGAAAGAAAGAAAGAAAGTCAGAAAGGAAGAAAGAAAGTCAGAGAAAGAAAGAAAGTCAGAAAGAAAGGAAGAAAGAAAGAAAGTCAGAAAGGAAGAAAGAAAGTCAAAGAAAGAAAGTCAGAAAGAAAGGAAGAAAGAAAGAAAGTCAGAAAGAAAGGAAGAAAGAAAGAAAGTCAAAGAAAGAAAGTCAAAGAAAGAAAGTCAGAAAGAAAGGAAGAAAGAAAGAAAGAAAGTCAAAGAAAGAAAGAAAGAAAGAAAGTCAAAGAAAGAAAGTCAGAAAGAAAGGAAGAAAGAAAGAAAGAAAGAAAGTCAAAGAAAGAAAGAAAGAAAGAAAGTCAAAGAAAGAAAGTCAGAAAGAAAGGAAGAAAGAAAGAAAGAAAGTCAAAGAAAGAAAGAAAGAAAGAAAATCAAAGAAAGTCAAAGAAAGAAAGAAAGAAAGTCAAAGAAAGAAAGAAAGAAAGAAAGTCAAAGAAAGAAAGTCAGAAAGGAAGAAAGAAAGTCAAAGAAAGAAAGTCAGAAAAAAAAGGAAGAAAGAAAGAAAGTCAAAGAAAGAAAGGAAGAAAGAAAGTCAGAAAGAAAGAAAGAAAGTCAAAGAAAGAAAGTCAGAAAAAAAGGAAGAAAGAAAGAAAGTCAAAGAAAGAAAGAAAATCAAAGAAAGAAAGTCAGAAAGAAAGGAAGGAAGAAAAAGTCAGAAGAAAGAAAGTCAGAAAGAAAGAAAGAAAGAAAGTCAAAGAAAGAAAGAAAGAAAGAAAGTCAAAGAAAGAAAGTCAGAAAGAAAGGAAGAAAGAAAGAAAGAAAGTCAAAGAAAGAAAGAAAGAAAGAAAATCAAAGAAAGAAAGTCAAAGAAAGAAAGAAAGAAAGAAAGTCAAAGAAAGAAAGTCAGAAAGGAAGAAAGAAAGTCAAAGAAAGAAAGTCAGAAAAAAAAGGAAGAAAGAAAGAAAGTCAAAGAAAGAAAGAAAGTCAAAGAAAGAAAGGAAGAAAGTCAAAGAAAGAAAGTCAGAAAGAAAGGAAGAAAAAAAGAAAGTCAGAAAGAAAGAAAGTCAAAGAAAGAAAGTCAGAAAGAAAGTCAGAAAGAAAGAAAGTCAGAAAGAAAGGAAGAAAGAAAGTCAGAAGAAAGAAAGTCAGAAAGAAAGGTTAACAAATACGACAAACAAATCATCCATCCTTTTAACACAAAAACAA